>NW_024962254.1:9297324-9316990 GCF_019238085.1 Lagopus leucura
TTTTTTTTTTTTTTTTTTTTTTTTTTTTTTTTTTTTTTTTTCTGGTTTGGCTACACCATTTCTGGACAACAAGACAAAGTTACGCTGAGCATAGCAAACTCACTGCCCTGACTACTGGCACTGAATTTACTGGCTCTTCAAGCTGATGAATTCCTGCGATGCACTCCTCTATATGGAGCAGAAAAAGCCTTATTTCACTTCATTTACCTTCCTCATTTTCCAAAATATTTATAACCAACTCAATACTGAAATTCTTGCTCTCTTTTATTTAGCAATGGGGAGTTCAGGAGATCATTCCCTTGCTGATTAGATCGACTCCCTCTTAAAGAAGGTGATTAATTAATATGGCACATTTCCTCTAGGAATTCATATGTGGGCCATAGACTCAACAAGCAAAGTCAGAGGAGTTACAATACCACATGACACCAGAAGCCTTCAGTCCATCTGAAACCAGGTCCTGATCCATGAGTCTTTGATAAGTGGCCATGAAAAGAGAAGAATAATTCTACTGCAAGAAGAAGTAGTTTATAGTGACTTTTCTGGGCTTGATGTTGTGTGACATGCTTAAGTAATGCTATTCTATTACCTTCCAGAAGTTTTACTCTGCTAATTTCTTTGTAAATTAACCAAGAATCATTTAAAATGAAACTTTTCCTGCCTTCAAGCTGTTAAAAAGTGATATGGGAATACAACAATGTTAGAATTTTCACACTGCTATGGACTCTTTGAGTTTTCATTAAAAAGTTGATGTTCTCAGTGCCTCCAGCCAAAATTCTAAACAACATTAAAGCAGCACCATTCATGCTACTATAGGAAAGGCTGCTTCTGTATTTCCTTTTCCTACCCTATTTCCAAGAGTCACTGTAAATATTCATTTTGAGTTGAAACTTGACATACAGTGCATTGTGTTATTCTTTGAATTACAATTTTTTTGCACTGCAATAACAGGTTACTTTAGAAAGAAAATACTTTTCCAGTGTGGGACAGTGGTCAGAAATGCCTTGCCTGCTTCTGTACACATTACTCCCTAAAAACATAGATGACACAAAGTTGTGTAAAAACTGCCTTACTCTCCAAGAAGAAAAGGAAACTTTCCTTTATTAAATTATTATAGAGACTTGCTTGGAGTAGAATTCTTCTTGTGATTTTGGTTGTTTAAAAATTGAACATGTAGCTGAATTTCAGTCAGTAGAGTCAGTTACTCTCTTTGAAGACACCTAGTCATTTATTGATTTTATTTTTTTTTAGAGCTTGCTTTGCTCTACTCCAACCCTCTACTGTTACTCTGATGCAGGCTAATGCTACCGATTGCAACTGGGCCTTCATCACTAAAGAAGGCAGGTAAAAGGTTCTTACACACCTACACAGATGAGCACTTTTTTTTGCAGAACTGTGTGTATGAAGTGTTCGGGTTTTTTTTTTTTTTTTTTTTTTTTAATGAAACATTTTCTGCTACTTTTCAACAGAGAGGACAGGTAGGTTTTGCAGTTAAGAATAACTGGGGTTACATCATCAACAAAAGAAGGCTAGAAAATGATTTGTTTATTTTACACAACAAAAAAGCTATGAACTGAGTTTAATTTTCCTTCCTGTCATTATTGAAGCACTAATGAAATTAATTACTGCTCTTCTAAAAAGAAGAGCATTAATGTTGGATGTATGAATCCAGCTTTCTTCTTCAGCAGAAAATTATGATTTGATTAATTTTTCTTGGTGCACTTAGATGTATAACCTTCTCCGTAAGTTCCAATACAAAAAACCTTTCAGAGTCAAGATTACAATAATAAAAAAAGATAGCTCATGATTCCAAAGTATTGGAATTGTCTGTCAATATAGTTTTAAAGTAGAGGCAAACTCAATATTGCAGCTTCCTAGTACAGTTTTCTTCAAAACTCACAGCAAAATAATCACGGGATTCATTTAGTGCTGAGTCTCATTTAATCTCAGTTTCTTTTCTGAAAGCTTAACATGCAGCCTAATCTATTCATTTGTGATACCTCTTTAGTGTAGACAAACTAAATTCACAGATTGCAGTTTGACACATCCTAGCATGGGTAAGAAAAACTCATGCTGAATCATAACTCTTGATGCTATGGTTGTATTTAATTTATCAGTCACAATATTATATCCTTAAACTGTGACCCCTTTTCTGTGAATTCATAAATCTATGGGCTAAACACAGAGTCAGTGTAGCAATGTCCTGTCTCAGGTCTGAGTACCCTGCAAATACGCTGACGTGGAGAAACCTAAAATAGGCTGATTTGAGGAAGTTTTTTTTGGGGGGTCACCACAGGATTTTCTCCAACTCCTTTTTGCTGCCAAGAGATATCTTGCCTTCATCAGGATGGTGCTACCACTCCACAAATTGTTGGAGATCTGCCCAAACAGGGAAGATAGTACACACACACGTGTGCACACTACAATTTCAGATAGCTGATTATTAGTAGCTGATGAAAACTTGCCTACTTGTGGCAAAGTGAAAGGCAGTGAAGTTCAGAACTGTTGAAGAATACTGGTAACAATAACCTGAGAATTGTCCATACAAACTACTTTTACACCCTATGATGTTAGCAAGTTCTCCCTTCTATCAACTCCATGATATGTATCTATGTTATTAAATATAATCACTGACCTGAGTCTCTAAGTTTAGTCAGTAGTCTGTTAGCTTAAACACAAACAACAACAGATATGTAGAGAGAAAACAGTGAGTTTCTTTTGAGTAGAAGTTTATATCTCCAGTCTGGGATAATTACCTCAGACTCTTCTGTAGACAGTAAAGACAAATTGCCCATTCTATTGTTCAATTCATCTAGTTCTGAAGGAGCCATTAAAAAACAAACAAACAAACAACAACAAAAAAACCCCACCAACAACAAAACCATTACATGAATTTCATTCTGTATGTAACTGTCTCTCTGATGACTACAAAGATAGCTTAAGGCAATGAGCTCAGAGGTAGATGCCTGCACTGAATTTGTCTATTTTCCACCAGATTTAAACATTTTTAAAATTTGCAAGCAAATTTGGCAAGTCAGAGTGAAAGTCTCCTGTGTAGAACAACTACACAAGAAACCTGAGTGATTACAATCACATAGTGGGAGCTATTGGGAATAGGTGAACGGTTGGACTGGATGATCTTTTAGGTCTTTTCAACCTTGGTGATTCTATGATTCTGATTCTATGATTCTAATAGAAATATATAATAGAATGGCTTGGGTTGTAAGGAACCCCAAGGATCATCCAGTTTCAACCCCCCCTGCCTCAGGCAGGGTTGCCAACCACTAAATCAGGCGATAGATCTGGTCACCCAATGCCCCATCCAACCTGGCCTTGGACACGGATAGGCACTCAAGGTTAGGAATTAGATTCAGGTTGTGATTATATGCTGTGAAGAGCTACTGTAGCTACATGACACTTGTTCATACACCTTCAAAATCCCATAGCTCAACTAAACTTTGTCATTCAAAGGACCATGCTGTGACCTAAACAGCAAATCTTCTGGTTTAAAAAAGAAACATGAATCATTTTTTATTGACTACAATATTTTATTAATATTTAATAATTTAATTTTATTTTATTTAATAATTTAATTTAATATTTTTAATTAATAATTTTTATTATTTTGACTACACAACCCCTTGAATGGCTGTGACAGGAGAGCTAGAGGGGGAGTGTTCAGTGATAGGGAGGAGACAAAAGAAAGATAATATAACTGTTAAAAGTGTTGTTGCCTCAAAGCTTTTTAGTGTTGATGCTGCAGTTTAGAGACAGCTCTTAGATCGAAACTCTCTTTCTTTAGCTTCTTAATGCTACATTTTTCCTTAGCATTGCGTGTTTTCTGGATGATCTTTAGTATTACATCTGTATCAGACTGCTGTTTTCCACAGTTTGTGTTTGTTTTTAAGCTATGTGCTCAAAAAGGCTCAATTTTTTAAGAAGCAAGTGTCAGTTTGATGGAAATGCATACATTTGCCATCTACTGAAAGGTGATGCCTACTGTGACTGTAAAGCTAAACTTCATTGCCTTGATAAATGTTCATCTCTTGGCTGCCCAGCAAAAGGATGCTCTAGAGCCCTTAAAATATTAAGCTGTGGGCTAAACACTTTAGCAAATGGTCATTTGTCTTTTGATTTAAATTTCTGTGTGAAATTATATATGCTTTTTAAAGGAAAATAAAATAAGCATGCCTGTCTAACTAATCATACCATCCCTCATGGCCCAGCAAAGAAACAGAATGTTCTATTTGAGCTGCATCACTGTTGTTCTGATATGCTTTGTAAGTACCAGTTTGTGTAATCCAGGAAAAACAGGTCATCATGGAGCATGCACTCTGCTAGGGCTGGTATCAATAAGTAGGCTGTGTTATATTTTATTGGACTCTCCTTAAATCTAGCTGATGTATTTTTTTTTAATTCAGAAAAAGCACAATACAATATTTAAATCAGAAATAATGTAATGTGTCTGCATCTCTAATTTATCATAAAAGATTATAAGTGCATGTACAGTTTTTTGTTTTATTTTGTTTTGTTTTTAATCTTCAAAAGTCCATTGTTTCATTAAATAATAGCTCTACCAAAGAAGAATATATAACATACAGGCAAAAAATAGGTAAAAATATATATCACGTGCCCCATAAGTGCTGCATAGCCTGAGGGTTAAATTCTCGCCTGGAATAAACCGAGGCAGCCCTTTGAAGCAAATACACTTGCCCAGTGTGCACTGATTGGTAGATCTAGGATGGATGTGCATAACATGTATGAATGCGACGGCTATCAGCAAGAGCAGTTCTAGTTGATGCAGTTCTAGTTGATGCTGCCATAGGAAACAATAGAAGTACAGAGGATAAGTATCTCTGAAGAAACTTGGTGGATGGTGTCTTTCCACTAATAGTACCTTCTACCCTTAAGAAGCTATTCAGGACACAAATCAAGGTGAGCTTTTTCTGTGGCCAGCACTGAGCAAAGGCTTTCCATGCACTGAGGCTCTATCAGTCATTGCTTGCCAAAGGCTGAGGAGTGCCCTCTGAAGCTCTGAGCCCTTAATTCAGGTGTCACTGTCTCTTTGCTGTGGACGAATGGCAAGTCTGACCTCCACATTGCTTGATTTTCTGTCCAAGGGCTTTTCTAAGGACAGAGATTTCAAATTTTCACTTTTGTTAATGTATTACTGAGGACAAAGGCAATCTTGGACCTGAGCCAAGTGAAAAGGTGAAGAATCAAAAGCAGCCATGACCTTACTAACTAATCTATCAAAACTAATTTTTTCTTGTTTCTCTTTTTTTTCTCCCCTCTTTTTCTTCCTTTCTGTGTTTCTTCATTCTATGCTAGAACAAAATTTGGAGATTCATTGTGGCAATACATGCTTCAATTACCCCCTTGTTCTTGTGCAATGCTGTTAGAATTACAGGATCATGACCCAATTAAGTAATATTTAGTGGAAAATTTTAAATCTATTCTTTTCATCTGCATAAAAATAGGAAATACTGAATACCAGTGAAATACTCAGTAGCAGTAATACTGTGGATGCACTGTAACTTTCTCACTTTTAGTGAAATCCAAAGCATGCCAGCTATCAGTTAGAATGTCATAAAGGTAACAGATTAGATTCATCTGGCAGATGTAGAGGTGCATGTTGCAGATGTCTAAATCTGAGCCACGTACCATGGTCTCCCCAGCTGGAGACAGAAATGTGCTTCTAAGGTAGCACACTGGAAAGTTTTAGAACAGGTTGGGTGAATCACTAGTGAGGAAAGTCTGTTTTCCTCTTTTGACCATAAAGAGAGCTCTGAATGACTTTTTGAGTCGTAGACAATGTAGATGTCCAGAACTGATGAGGCAGTTTGGTCCCTGGTCTCTTCTCTGTTAGCTGTGTAACCCATACAGTTCCTTTGTGAGCATCTTCACAAGATGCTGTGTCTGAGAAAAACCTTTTAGAAACATCTGTACCCTTCTCTCGCCTTCACACTGCAAGCAGTAATTTACTGAGAAAACTCCTCAAGTTGCAATGATCTGATGGGATCACAAAACTCCCGTGTTTGTCTGCTTACCTACCTCCCAGCCACCTTCCTGACAGAACTGCAGTGATCTGTGCATAACAGCAAGCGTCAAATCCTATGTGCATTATGACCAGGACCTGTGAGTGAAGAGGAAGGAGTTCAGCTGTTTAAGGTTTAATGTCATGTGTGCTGTCAAGTCCCCTGTGACTGTCCTTTTCTGGCTCCATACCAGTATGAGTGCAATGTAGTTAGCAGCATTCAGACAGCAATCTTCAGTGCAGTGACATGCATCAGCAGAGAATGTCTGGCACAGGAGGTCGATTCAGAGGACTCTCTTGGTCCCAGGCCCCCTAATAGGGAGAAGGGAAAGCAGGTGCTTTCAAAGAGCGTGTCAGTCTCTCTCTGGCAGCTACTGCTTTCCACTGCCTTCAGAGCAGCTTAGCTGTGCCTCACTGTACTCAGTGACTAAAAAATACTAGATTCATCTTCAAGCTTCAATGGATGCACAGTGGGTTTTTTTAACCTTCTGACCTGTTTAACCTTTTATCAGTGAAATGTAATGCAACAGACTTTATTACTCTTGAAGACAGGAAACTTCACTTAAAGGAATGCGACTGCTGGTGGTCTGACATTCAAATGTTAGCAGGTTTTTTGACTAGAGAGAAATAATTCTGAGGGGAGTAGATGGAAGGGGATTATATGTGTGTGTTTGTGTATGTATGTGTGAATTAAAAATAAAGACCTAGTCCTGTTGTAATGATTTCAGTTGCAAAAAGAGAGCATCTATGGAAAGAATTGTTGAAATTTTATCGGATCTGCTTTGCAATCTGCTGTTGCATGCCCTGCTAATTTCGACGTATTAAACATAACAATATGCCACATCTAATCGAAAATCATAAAAAGAGACGTCTATGTTGTGTCTGCCTATAACTGGTGGGCTTGCCTGTCTTGCAAGAAATTGGCTAACATCATGATCCTGAATTTGTCGTGATAAAAACAGATTTTGCAAAGACTGTAGAGGATGATTTTGCTTAAAAATCAGCTACTGAAACAAACATCTAAGAAGTCATTTATTTCTGTGCAGCATTAAAATAACTGGCAGCACTGCTGTGAGTAACAGTAAAATGTATTTGTGCTTCATGCTGCAACAAAATAATTTTAGTAGGGGCTAGCAGAACCTGAATGCCAATAAGGTACTGAGAGTTGTGAAACATAACCACCACACCATATAGAGGTTTAGGATTTGCTCAGCTTACTACAAAATCAATAATGGGATCGTTTGTAACAAAATCTATTTGCTGAGAAGGAATGTCAGTGCAGGTGTTCATCACAGGAACTGGATGGAGACACTGCAGTGCCAATGCCAAGGATACAAATGAAGGTCTTATACAGTACACTGTATAATAGCTGACAGTTTCAGAAATTTTGGGGACTAGAAGGATCTTAATGAAAGTGGGTGAATGGGAGGATATTATGGAGCGAAAATATCCACAAAACTCTTGAATTATTTTGAACTCATGTTTTCCAAGATTAGCTCAAATCAGAGCCTCCTGTTTTCTGAATATTTCTTTTTTTCTCTTGTGAACAATATTTGCTGGCTAAATGAATCTTTTGGTAGCAAAAACCATCATTTTTTGCTCACCAAATCTGTTCTGACCCTTGATGGAAGTAGAATTTTCTTTCATTTTTATAGTTCATTATTTTCTTCATTTGTATTTCTCCTTCTCTGCCTTAATTATACCTTGGCTCGTGGTCTTTTCAAATTAGAATGTAAACTCAAAATGATCAGAGTTCAAAACACAGCTGTGGTTTTCAAGGCAAGAGTAATACAGGTATGCTGCCCAAATGACTGTACTTGAAAGAACTAGAAGTGCTATCATTTCAAGGTGGGTATACAAAAATGGAAGTACCGCAGATACACAAAACCCTTTTTCTTCGATCATCAGAAGGGGATTCTTTAAATAGATTGGGAGGAAGAGACAAGAAAATGAGTGTGTACCATCTGATAAATGAAAAGGGAGAGCTGGCCTCCTCAGAAATGAAGAAGGCTGAGGTGCCTAATGAGATCTTTGTCTTGGTCTTTATGGCCAGTCAGGTTTCTCACAACTTTTGTGTACCCAAACTTGTAAGTCAGAGTTAGGGGTACAAAAACCCTCACAATGTAAGTGTGGAGCAAGTCTGAGACCATCTGATAAATGTGTACAAGTGCAGGGACCAGATGACATGCGTCCCAGAGTTCTGAAGGAGCTGACTGATGTGGTTACCAAGACACTCTCTGTCATATTTGAAAACCTGTGGCTGTCAGATGAAGCTCCCAGTGACTGGGAAAAAG
Source organism: Lagopus leucura (assembly GCF_019238085.1). Taxonomy (NCBI): domain Eukaryota; kingdom Metazoa; phylum Chordata; class Aves; order Galliformes; family Phasianidae; genus Lagopus; species Lagopus leucura. Next base: position 9,305,653 of record NW_024962254.1, read on the forward strand.
GAAATATTCAAGAAAGGGAGAAAGGAAGACTTGGGGAACTGCAGACTAGTGATCTTCTCATCTATGGCAGGGAAGATTGTGAAGCTGATCTTCCTGGAATAGATGTTAAGGTACATGTGAGATGTGGAGCTGATCTGAAACAGCCAGCATGGCTTCACCAACGGCAGATAGTGCTTGACCAAAGTAATGGACTTCTATGATAGATTGATAGCATTAATGGACAAAGGAAGGGAAAATGATGTAATCTACCTGGACTTTGACAAGGTCATACAGCACATTCCTATTTCTAAATCTGAGATAAATGGTTTTGAAGGACTACTTGGTTGATAAATAATTGGATGGTAGTAAACAGAGGGTTGTTGTCAACTGCTCTATGCCCAGGTGGATGCCAGTCATAAGTGGTGTCCCTCAGGGGTCAGTCTTGGGACTAGTGCTCTTCAACATCTTTATCAATGACATAGATATCGGGATTGAGTTCACCCTCCGAAAGTTTGCTGATGACACCAAGATGAGTTGTGCAGTTGACACAATAGAAGGGAAGGGACCTGAATATGCTTGAAAAGTGGGAACATGAGAATCTAATGAGGTTTGACAAATCCAAGTGCAAGGTGTTGCAATTAGGTCAAAGCAATCTCAGATACAAACACAGTCTGTGAGAAGAACTCACTGAGAACAGTCCTGTGGAGAAGGAATTGGGGACGCTGGTGTATGAAAAACTAAATTTGAGCTAGCAGTGAGCCCTTGCAGCCTGGAAGGCCAGCAGTATCCTGGGTTGCAACAACAGAGAGGTGGCCATCAGGAAAAGGGAGGGGATTACCCCTCTCAAATGCCCTCATGAGCCTCATCTGCCTCCAAGCCTGGGGCTCCCGGTACAGAAAGGATGTGAAGCTGTTGGAGTGGGTTCGCATCAGGGCCACAGAGATGATCAGAAATCTGGAGGACTTCTCCTATGAAGAAAGACTGAGGGAGCTGGGCTTGTTTATCTTGGAGAAGGGAAGCATCAAGGGAGACATCACTGCTGCCTTGAAGGGAGTACTTGAAGGGAGCCTTAAGCAGAAGGAGGACCAAATGATAGTGCCAGGGCAAGGTGGAAAGGCTTTAAAGTAAAAGAGGGTAGATTAGGTTAGATGTTAGGAAGAAATTTTTTACTCAGAGGACAGTGAGGCACTGGAATAAGTTGTCCAGAGAGGTTGTGGATGCTCCGTCTCTGGAAGCATCAAGGCCAAGTTGGATGGGATCCTGGACAGCCTGATCTAGTGGTTGGCAACCCTAACCATTACAGGAGTGCTGGAACTACGTGGTCTTTAAGATCCCCTCTAAACTAAGCCATTCTGTGATTTTCTGTTAGGGATAGATTTCTTCTGAAGCTTTTAGGTATTTACCTTGTAGCAAGACATAGCTAAAATTAAATTAGTTAGTTTCATTGAACTGGATTAATTTTTGTTTCCTTTGAGTGTTCTTTATATTTCTAGATATGTTTCCTTAAAGCGTGTATCTAGAGGTGGGTACACGAGTGGACTATCAAAAAATTCTTCCTGCTATCTGAAAGCTTCTTCGTTCTTGTAACAAATAGCCTTTTTTGAGTCTTGTGGTTTGGGTTTTATATGCGCAAACTGTTCAGTTTGGATCAAGGAATGTCACTCATTGCATTAAACTAAGGACAAGACTGTTTTTCTCTAGCACCATGTTGTGGCCTTGTGCATGTGAAACAAGGAAGCAGAGTGCTACCTTGCTATGGTTTCCTGCTGTATGGATGGGTTGCATTGATAGAATGCTATCATCTCCACCAGAAGAAATGTCACCTTCCGTGCTCTGAGTCGTGCTTTTAAGCAGATGTCTCCTAATCTATGAGTATGTAATTCAAAACATCTCTGTTCATCCTCCACATTTTGACTCTAGCTGCATAGAAAGTGGGAATTGGTCAACACAACCAAAATCTGGCAGTTCTGTAGAGTAAGAACTGGACTGCTCATAGAAACATTGAATTTTAACACCATTGTGATTACTGTGAATGATGATATAACCTCTCACCAGAACCTAGAAAAAAGAGAGAATAAGAGAGAAATCTAATATCCTTTAAACATTTGCAAATGCTAGTCTTGGCTCAAGATCAATATTAACACTCAGGACCTGCAATACAATATTGGAATTACACAAAAGAAAATAATTCAGTGTATAACAGATTAACAGAAATTGCTGAAGATTCTGAATCAGCTGGAAAGACAGCAGGAAAAGTGTTGGTGATAAGTTGCTTTGCTTTCTTAGGGACAATTGAAGTGGATGGTTTGATTTGTGTGTTTGACAAAACAGTTTTTGGAGGATGCTGCTGGAAGTGCAATAGCAGAGCAGTAAAAGAGCAGGATGCTGATGGGTTAAGTGCCCAATTAAACTTAATCACATATCTTTAAACAACCGCCACAGCTGCAGCATCTGGTATCTGGCCATTATCATTACAGATAGTTGGCACAAAAGGACAAAAACCTTTGTAATGAATGCCTACTACTATGGATGATAGTACAATCAAACTGTTCTTTAGCAAGGAAAAACTCAGTGGTGTTTTCCTACCACAGACAAGGATGAAGTCTCTAACAGTTCTTTCATAAAACACAGCCCACTTCTGTCTGACAAGTGGCTCAAACAGAAGTAATATTGCTACTAAGAAGTTCTTAAATGTTTAAGGTGTAAGCAAAAATAACAGAGACAAAAATACAAAGATCTGGGAAAAAGTTTGGTTTTATTTTTTATTATAAAAAAACATCAGAGTTTTCTACAACATTACTTTTTCTGTTCCTTTGCAACATCTGATACAAACTAAATGAATCCATGTGTAATGATCCAAGTCTGCCACAGATTTTGGTGAGTTACTCTAATATGGTGGCAGATGGTGTAAATCTGTGCAAAAATTTGGCATTAATTGAAATCTGTGTTGTTTTCAGGGACTTGTATGCTTGCAATCCATGAGTTCCATCTGAAATCACAATTAATTTCATCTGCTTGGATGAAAGCTTGAGCTTCATTTAGCCTCGCAGACTATTCCTTGCCTTGAGGTTGTCATTAGTCTTCATTCTGAGTTAGAAATAAGTGTATGCTATGAAGACAGAGGGTGGAAATTAGTGACAGGCAGTCATTAAAAGACAAGTTTGGTAATTCAAAGAAAGATTTCCTTGGTCCAAAATCTAACAAGTGCTGCATAGTAAGACAGTTTTATCAAACTTTCATTCTAAGAATGACTTGGGAGGAGGGCTTGGCAAAATGCACTCAATCAGCTTGGACAAACTTGACCTGATTGTTTGACACGTGTTGGAGGAACGAAGACCAGGAAACAGGACTCTGATTAAGTACAGGTGAATTCTATTCGTCAGTGAGGAGACATAAGTCCACAGCATAAGACACCTCTTTCTTTTTTTTTTTTTTTTTTTTTTTGTTTTGTTTTGTTTTGTTTTTAATTTTTAAATAATAATAATAAAAATGTGTTATTCTGTCTTTAGGAAAAAAATATCTGTTTTTGCAAAGCATCTTGTGATTTTTTGTACTTATTTTTTAAAACCTGTTATGACTTACCATAGCACTTATTTCCTACAATTACTGAACTCCTCTTTCTCATTGCTCTTTCACCTTAGTTTTAGTATGTTTTAGTATGGTCAGGAACAGGACAAAACTGTATATTCCCAATAGAGCTCAAGTACCTTGCAGGTGTACCCAGGCACTCTCCTTCTCGAATGTAATAAGACTTTTCATTGCTAGCACAGTCTGTAGCCATTATCCTGTGTTCTCTCCATTTGTGGTGATTTATCTAGGGCACCTTGTAGCTACCAGATACCAACATAATTCCTTTGTTTCAAGCACAGATTCTGAAATTCATCTTGGCTCATGAAAGAATAGAGATAATTACTGAAATATTTCTCCTCTTATCTGTTCCTTAGTATGCATTAAGGAAAGAAACTCCATGCCCTTGAATGACTGGTGTACTGAGATGAGGACTTTCTTTTTCACAAGATCGTTAGAAGAACACTGCCCAGGATTGTGGCAAGAAAAGTTATTGATGGAGAGAGAAAAGAAAGTAGCTCAAACTTCTTTCTCTTAACATTATGTATATAAATAAGGTGAAAATATTAATATCTCAAACACTCTACATATAGTCTTTAGCCATGAAGGGGGGAGAGGCACATCCAGAAAATAATGCATAGAGAAACAGAAAACATCCCAAGGTGTCATCTAATATATTTTCTTGCTTGAAGGCAATACCAACCTTATCTTTATTATTCCTAACAGATGTTAGATGTTCCTAACTTGTTCTTAAGGGCCTCTATGATCTCTCCAGACAATCTAATATAGCTCTTTATTATTTTTATTACTAGATTAATTTCTTCTTTTTCATAATAACTACCATGATCTTTCTTGATACTATTTAAGTCCATTACTTTCTGTCACATGAGTAATGAATATGATGAAAATTCTCCTTTTCCCTTTTCCACTTGAAGAGTGTTCTTTAACTCTGACTTCATTGTTCTCCCTTCATGGATCAGTTGCTTTTAACTGCACACAATTCCTCCTGCTTGTGATTGGAGTGCCTCCAGTGAGTAAATTCCCTTCTTGAAATTTAGTCCTTCAGATGGGACACCACAAATTAGTTCTCAACATGCTGTATAAAATGTCTGTGGATTATACTTCAGCTTCTATGACCCATTACAATATTCACTCTTTTCACAAAAGCATGACATTTTAGATTTGTGCTTAGCTAATGATCCATATTAACTCCCAGGAAGCCTGAATGGTTGTCTCAATCTACCTACAATATTTTATGTATAATTTTGTCTTATTTCTTAAGTTAATATTTCCAAGTTTTAAAGAAAACTGTCCTACAAGATATTAGCATTTATTTATTAGCCCTGTCCTGATGCTCAGAAGTCATGACCCTCGTTCATTCTGTCATACACCCTGTGCTCCACCACTGAGGTTATGGATTTCTGGAATGATGAGTAGCGCCTTAACCAGAGCAGGAAATTTCAGGATATTGGATCTTTCTTAATAATCTTTTCACGGTAACTGAGAATGACAGATAAACACTCCTTGCGCAGGCTCCTATGGCTAGTTTTAAACCTGTCTCATACACATCTTAAAGGGACTGAAGCATCATCCTGTAAGGCCTTTGCTGTTGAATATATAAAGAGCTAGCTAAATTCACAGTTAAAACTTAAAGATTTAGTGGGGAAAATACCTTCTGTTGCAACCATGGGAAAATAAGTACTCCTATGTGAGTCTCAACATTTATATGACTTGGGATTTTCCTATTTTCTTCCATATAATCCAATCTATTTATTTATTTTTTTTAACTGAAAAAGCTTCCACTTGATGTCATGGAAAAAAGTCTTGTCCTTTGGAAGTTCTTTGCTCTTCCAACTTGATTCTTCAGACTGAACAAATCTGAAACAGGATCAGAGACACAATCTGCGTAGAAATTAACATTAAAGAGAAATAACATATTTACATTGCTTAAAATACAAAGCAATAATGTTTCCAGTATCTAGGCATCTGAATCAAATATCCACATTAATATAATTGTCACAAAAGTCCTCCTGAAAATCAAGTATTCTTTCAAGTATTTCTAGTCAATAAGTCTAGGAAAAACTCAATCATAGTGTGGAATTTCTTATTTAAACTAGTAATCTGTGACTATGGCAAGCACTGGATCAGAAATAAATAAATAAATAAATAAATAAATAGATCACATCAACAGAGGAAAAAAGGTTATTTAATTTTTTTTTTTTCTGGACCCATGTAACTAATTTTAGTGTTAAAATATTCAGAAAGTAAATTTGAATTCAGTTGTCAAAAACAAAAATTCTCATAGTTTGAATTAAAAAAAGAAAAAGAAAACAAATTACCTTGTACTATTAACATATTTGAGGTATAAAAACATATATCATATACATTGGGGATTAAAAATTACTGATGATGACTGAGTGATGAAGAAACTATGAGTGCAAAAATGGAATTTCATTACATAACAAACAGAATTTCCTTGAATTTGTTTGAGTTGGGCCATGTTTCAATCAGAACAAAAAAGCACATAGGCAACTCATGTATTTAATCAGCTCTGGCTATACATATTCCCCTGTCTGAATGAACTGGGAAATATTTTGTATCCTTTTATTGTCAATAAAATTTCATTTGCATAAGATCATCTTGTAAAAAACAGTTACCATGAAAAATGAATTGTAGTGAAAGATTACCAGATGTAGACTTCAGCCAAACTAATTTAATGCCTACTACTTGAGTGTTTGGGCACAAATATATTAAGATAGGAGAGATGTTGACAAGATCCAGTGGCTTTATGGAGAACTAGGTAACTTGAATTTTTTTGCCATTAAAGTCTAGATTTTATATTGCCCATCTGATAAGTTTTGCTGTTTATTACCACCAAATAATTTCTTGTTTGATGCTCTTTCTGTGTTCAGATCCTAGGAGTACATAGGCTGTAATTCTGTAAATGGAGAGTTGAGGATTCTCTGAAATCTAGGGCTACTGAAGAATGAAGGTAACTCTCTGCTGCAATCTTCCTTGATGGCCCAGTGAAGAAGCTCTACTGGAAGTGTGCTAGGGACAAAAGCATCACGGGATGTCAGCAGTCCTGCCTGTGCAGCTGTGGTTAGTACTAAATGGCAGAAATTTCAGGAGCTGCTCTAAATTCTGCTGAGTTGAACTGCCCATACTAACTGTATGCAGAAGGGAAGGGAATATAGCCTTGAGTTCTTTTTACAGTCTCGGAGCCTGATGTTTATGTTCTAATACACCATTACTTCCAGAAAGAATTGGCTGCCTTTGCTGAACTGGTCTAATATTTGCAGACCTTTTCCAGTTGCTGTATCTGCAATTTGATTTAGAAAGAGTGTGTGTGTGTGGGGGGGTGAAAAACAGAGAAACTGTTTAATTAAGGAAAGTTTAATGTCAAATCAGAATCAGAAAAAAGGGTAAGTCTTCAAAGTCAGCATCAAGTTGAATAGAAGGAATTTCTTTTTATGTTCTTTTTAAGGGAGAGAAACAGACAGACAGGACCATAATACATGTACACATTGCACCTTCTGTGTGTTTGACTGACTTTATTTATGGAGATCATTCCTCACGTCCAGTTCTCTTGGAAATCTTACCTATCCTATCTATCATGAGAGATGTTTCTTCTTGACAAATATGCTTTAGGGGATAAATCAAACATTATTGAGCTGTCACTGCTCACAGGTAGTTTGAGAGATCTCCACTCCCAGATGAGCTCTTCCCATGCTTTTGGATATTTTAATATACAGAATAGACTTAGTATTTACTAAAACTGCAAATTGGAACTCTTTTTCTTTTTCCCAGCAAGTTGGTCAGTTTTGCTGGTTGTCTTCTACTTGGCAGCTTTCAAGATCTATTTAATAATTAAACTGTGAAGAAAAAATAGAATTCCCCAACAATAGCAAATGCAGTCACATGCAGACATTGTGGAGAAAATAAAAACTGGGGAAGCAAGGTGAGAAGTTTCTATAGTGGTTTTGCATCAGACATTTAATTCCAAAGCTGTATATTTGTTTGTATGTTTGTTTGTGAAGAGCAGGTGGACATTGACACTTCTATGTCTAGGGTTTTGGCCCTCGAGTGATGTGGAATGTGCATAGCAGGACCTTTGTGGACAGCATGAAATGGAACACTCACTGCAATTTTGCTGCAAGTTCTCATCACTGCCTTTTACCTTGCTCATCTCTGGATGATATCTGTCAATAAATTCAGGGCTTTCAGCAATTAATTCAAATTCCTCAGCAGAACTTTTCTCTTTGGAAAGTGTTTCTTGCTAGATAAGGTCACCTGAATCCTAAAAAGCAGCGTCTCAACACTCCACCAACTTTGAGTAGGAGGTAAACTGTACCCTGCCAGTGTTGATAAGAGGAGCCATGACAAGGTCAAAGTGCCAATTAAAACATTAATCAACCATATTTTTGTAAATAAGTTTGTGATGATATATGGCACCTGTCTTATATAATGTGAATTTTTGTCTGGATACAGCCACCAAACACCCCTTACTAGAACCCCAATTTAACACAGTGCATGTGCAGTGCTAAATTTTAATATGGAGGTATTCAAAGCCAGGGTGGATGGGGCCCTGGGTAGCCAGATCTAGTATTAGGTATGCAGTTGGTGGAGTTGGTGGCCCTGCCTGTGACAGGGGGTTTTGGGATCGATGATCCTTGAGATCCCTTCCAACCCAAGCCATGCTACAACTCTATGAATAGCTAGGCACTTTATGGAAATCATATGAGTACTTGTGTTAAAATGCAGAAAATCTGTGTGTTTTTAGATTGTGTGAGTGCGTGCTGGGAAGGAGTAATCCCCTGTGCACCCAGTGCTGTAATAAAGAAGTGTTCCATCTAGGACACAAACTGAAGCTGAGAAAATCTGTCTATCCACCCTTTTGTAATTTGGAGGACAGCAACTACCAGAAATATTTACAGTTGTGAAAAAAAAAAACAGCAAGGTAGTGCTAGGAGTCACAAAACCTTCTTTTGGACAAGGAAATTTTAGTTACAAATTGAGAAGTAAGTCATCTTCTTAGCTTTCTAAATCTGTTTCCTGAACTGACTTACTTTCATAAAGGACCATACCTTTTGTTTTGGAATATCAGCCCATAGTGGTGTTGTAGCCAAACCACTAGAAACACCAGGATTTATTCCTTCTGACCTTGCTCGCTAGATTTCTGTACAATACTTGAACGCAGCAGAATGGGGAATTATTAATGTCAAGAATACCTTCTAAACAGAGCTGATCATCTTCATAAACACCTCTAAATGTCTCATTACATGAAAAAGAAAAGTCCAACACTTCTGCCATAGGTAATTCTGTAATATTTAAAGTAGCTGGGGAGCCAGTGGGTCTTAAGAAGGTAATATAACTTGTGCATTAGAGCTGTGGTACTTCAGCACAGTATGAGGAAATTGTTTTTTTCCTGCTTAACTTGTTGCCGTTTTAACATGAAGCTGAAAAAACTGTTGCTTCTCTCCCAGTGAAGCAGTATGAACTAGGCAATAGCATAGACTTTGGAAGGTCATTGTAGAATCAGAAATGACACGTCTTTGGATTTAACATGTTGGTCTGATTCCAAGGCAACTGATTTCCCCTTGATTATTAAACAAGAAAACAGAAAGTGCTTGGATCAACCTTCTGTTTTGAGTTCATGCAGCATGGAACACAACAGAATCCTGGTCCTTCAAACAGTAATGATTGATCATAGCTCATCTCCATGCCTGTAATAGGTTTAAGCAGTAATTGCTGTATCAATGCCAAATGATTGACAAAGGTCAAAATAAAAAGGGAGAGAAGATCGCTTGTCCCTGACACCAGGGAAGTAATTGTTATCAGTAGCTCCACTAATGACAAAAGTGCTGAGCTTGCTTTTTTGGACCCGCCTCAAAAACTTGATTATGTTTCACTGGTGTCAATGCCTCACTGGCTGCATGCTGATGACAGTAATTTTTCTTCCTACTTGATGTTGACCATTACAGCTGTCCTTGCAGGAAAAAAAATCAACACAATCTCATTATACTTTCAGCAACATTCTTGTGGAGCAATAAAACAGACTTAAAGGGAGATACCCAGCAGAGGTGAGTAGTGAAGAGTGGTGCAAAAAAGGGAGATATTAGTCTTGGTTGGACCACTGTGCCTCCCCAAAGAGACAGAGAAACCATGGCCATTTGAAAAGAACAGTGCCTGAAGACATTTTGCAGGCATGGAAGCAGTTTTTGGAGGTGCTGGCAGTGTCACTGCTATTGTCATCATCAGCTCAGGTTTGGATTCTGGGGCAGATGCTCGGGTCATCACATCATTTTTTCAACTTCATCCTAACTTAAAAGTTTTGGTGGTTAAAATACCCAGCTCTTAGTTATGAAGCTTACACAAGGTACAAGTGAATTCATGTATGAACAGTGAGTTCTGCCAACACTGTTTCTTGTCTACCTGAGCAACCCTTCTCCTAAAAGAAATTGCTAGTATTTTTGTTTGTGCAAGATTTCAGGAGACTGCAGAAGCAGAAAGTCAAGCCACAGGTGATTTGAGGGCACTGTATGATGAGGCAGAGAGCAGCTGTGGGCTTTAGAGAAGGCAGACAAATGGAATTTTTTCTCATAGGAAAAAAATTTAGAAAGCTTATGTCCTCCACTGATTAAATAAATCTGAAATCATTCCCTGGCTCACTTAAAGTTCAATCTCCTTTTCAGATTCCTTCCTAAATGCTGATGAAATTACAGATTGGAGGCTGCTCACTAAGATACAGTACAGTTTTCATCCCCTGTGTTCATCTGAGCACAATTCTAACTCACTGTGTTTATTAGACAAGTTGTCATGGTGCAACTAAAGCAATTGAACTGCATAGCGCTAAGCCTTGGACACCCTCAAACCAGTTTGTATCAACTGACTTCAAAGGCCCGTTTTCAGCTCCCAAAATGAAAGTAAAACTTTGACTGGTGTGTCTCTCTATTAGATGTTTGCATCCTTATTAGTGGGTAAAAATTGTAAAAAATAACGTCAACTTAGTTACTCTGCTGCAGACTTTCATATGTAAGAAAGACTGCATTCTGCATCACCACTAGGATCTGAAAGCTTTGGATCAGACCAGTTAGCACCCTACTATCTGGTGAAAGCTCAATGTCAACAGGATATATTTCCATGCAGAAAGTTTATTCTCCAAATTACTAGTACTTCTAGTCATGTACGCTGCTTATAACTCTTTCTCACATTCTATACATGGTCTATATACGATCAAAAAACGTGACTCTCCTACTGTATTTACCATTAGTGTTGCCTCATTTCATATAATGTGTGGTTCAAAAGAATGAGAAGTATACAGAGATCCTTGAAAATGCCCAGAGGAGGACAGCACAGATGATAACACGGCATGTCCTGTAAGGAGAGGCTGGGTTTTTCAGTCCAGAGAAAAGCAGACCAAGAGGTGACCTCACTGCTTCCTGCATCTCCCTGAGGAGGAGAAGCAGAGGGAGGTGCCAGGTTCTGCTCCTGGAACTGATGGAAGAAAAAGAACAGCACAGAACTGTGCCAGAGGATGTCAGACAGTAGGAAAAGCTTCTTTATTATGAGGGTTGTAAAACACCGGAACATGCTTCATAGAGAAGTGGTTGATGTCCCACGTCTGTCAGTGTTTAGTAGGCATTTGGACAATGCCCTCAGTAACCTGCTTTAACTTCTGATCAACCATGGTTAGATGATATTTCTGTTCTTCCTATCCTATCCTATCCTATCCTATCCTATCCTATCCTATCCTATCCTATCCTATCCTATCCTATCCTATCCTATCCTA
>NW_024962254.1:9317000-9478252 GCF_019238085.1 Lagopus leucura
TATCCTATCCTATCCTATCCTATCCTATCCTATCCTATCCTATCCTACTCTACTCTACTCTACTCTACTCTACTCTACTCTACTCTACTCGCTCTCAATCTACCATTGTTTTACTTAGTCAGATTGTGATTTCAGAACTTATGCAGTTTCATGATTTCCTTAAGTGGCACTAGAAGATATCAAAATAGTTAAAGAAGCCAAAGTCAACTACCAAGTCTTTACTTTGGTTTAAAAGATTTTGCTTGGAATTGACTTCATATTTAGGTGAATAAAGTTTGCAAAAGAACAGATCTTCTATTCAACTCCTAGTTATTCCACAATGTAGCCAGAACAGAGTATCATTTCAAATATATTGACAGAGAAAGCATCATCTTTGTGTAATCATTTATCAGAACAAGTATACACTTTAATCCTTGTACTTAATAGCTGCTGAGTTCTGCTCTACTTGTCCATGCAATGTTTTATAATATCAGAATATTCCTGCTTGCCATTCTGCATTGATTTCATCCTTTATTTTCTCTTTTTATTGAGCTCTTGAATTACTTGCTTTATTTTTTAAATTTTACTTTCTATTATTTGAATTTTCTTTCAAAGCTCTAAAGCACATCTTTTATCTCTGAAACACACCTTACCTTCTCTACATATCTTCCTCCTTCAACCAATGAATAAAAAGGGAGATAAATCCAACAGTGTCTAGAAGTTGTTCTGCATGGATCTGCTATACTAGAAGTTCCTAACTTCAGATTTTCACAAGGTAGGGAGAAAAACAAAGACATACCAGCAAAAGCTTTGTGTAATACATACACTTTTCCCTTGTCTTTGTTTTTGTTTCAGTTGCAGACATTGTACGGTAAATGGACCTTTATATTAGCTCCATATATGTACTCCTTTTTTCTCTATTAGGTAATTTATTTCATTTGTTTCAAGTTATTTTATGTGGGTTTTTTTGTTGTTTGTTTGTTTTAAATGAGTACTATCAGCAAACTTACTTCTATTTAATCTAATTTTTAAAATCTTTGTCATTCCCTGGGTTATTGTAAAGCATAGGAAAAACCACCCCACCAAATTAAATGTCTCAAAAATAACTCAAACATGTTATGCTTAATACGTTTAGTTTGTTTCCAAAATGTAATTATTGTGTGGTAGTACTATTATTATCATAGAGTTTACTTTAAGGATCTGGATCTTTTTGCCAATGCACTGTTTGCATAGCTTCATATAGAATCAAAAAGCTGTTTTTCTAATACTGAAAAGAAATTGAGTTAATCTGGTATTATGCATAAGCCAATGAACAAGATTTAATGGATGGCAACTAACACCTATTATCAAGTTATGCTATTTCATAATGTGTCTTTAATTGGTGATGTGCATGAAACAGCTAAAAATTGTCCTTCACAATAGTGAACTACAAATGCAAAGAGATCCCAGCAACATAGCTAATATAAACACTGTAAGAAAACTTCATTTTTGGGTTAATGCCCAGTTTTTTGACAGCTATATTCATCAAAGAAAGGTTGAGAGGTAGGAAACAGCTTTAAGAAGTAATGAGAAACTTGAAATAAGATATTAATCTTATCACAGTTTAGTTAGAGGAAACTGGGTGTAAGCCAGGATTTGAAATTGGAGATGCAGAAATTAATGGCAGAGAGTAATACGAGTTGTAAATCACATGCATTTATGTGCTGTCAGTCTTGTCATACAGGAGGATTGTACCATGACTGACAAGTGAGAGAGTATTAATTTGTAAGGATCAAGACGTTGAAGTTAATAGAATTTGATCATCTGACTCACCAAAGGTGTGGAATTAAAATATTTAAATGACATAAGAGCAAAGCATAATCAGACAGAAAACAAATTTGAAGAAACCTAGGAACCCCAACTTTTTGTTCTCTTTTCCACTGTAAATATTTATTATTCTTGTGAATGTCCTTGCCCTGTTCCTTAGACAATTTAATCTACTTTCTGGACAGAGCTGTTGTCATGTCTTGTCCCCATCAATTACACATCTTAGCCTGAATGTCTGAAACATCTTATGTTCTGTTACATTTTGATATCCCTGGCACCACAAAGAGAAGCTCCTCCAGCTGTGATTGCTCTTATCCTGTACTTGAAAGTGGATTTGGGACAGAGGCTGAGGTGCTCTAAAGGATTAGCTGAAATCAGGGGTTTACAAGACCTTTTCCTCCCTATCCCTTTTATTTCTGCACTGGGAGCAGTGATGCATAGAACTGGATGTGGTCCCTAACAGGGAACTGGCAGTAAACTCCAGGATATTATTTGCCATTGGTCTTCAAATAAGATGAACAATGCTGTGATCAGCAACTGAGGAACTGCCATTTGCTCTCTCTATATATGAATTTTCTTACTTCTTTCTCCATATTCATTTAATGAGATGCTTTCTGATAACGGGGAGCAGCATATCAGCAGTAGAAACTTACTGAAGGTAAGAGTTTGCAACAGGAACTGCACGCTCATTCGGTAATATGCACTTTGTGCTGTTGCTGCCTCCAAACCTTGTCTTGAAACCTGGTTAAGAAATGAACAATTCAAAGTTCCATTTTGAAAAAATCCTATATGTACTGAATCATAGAAATTAGGTGTATATGGTTTTGTCCTACATGCTGTGACACAGCTGGGCAGACATTTGTATTCAGATAGGGACATTGTCTCCCATGGGTTAATGCATAAGGGTAAAAAAAATTCCTATTGATTGTCCCATCCACACAATTGTTCTTCATCTTCCTGCTACCCCTTGGCAGAATGAAGTCTTAACAAATATTTGGCATTTACCCTTATTGTGCCATCGGAAAAATAGCTCAATTGAAGAAAAAACTGCTTTGGCAGGGGGGGTGGACTCGATGATCTCTGGAGGTCCCTTCCAACCCCTACGATTCTGTGATTCTGTGAAAAAAACAGACAAGGAGACAGCAGATCTGGGGTCCAATCCTCCCTCTGCCCCTGACATTTTTGTTATTGTGACATTTTCTTATGCCTGAGCTTCCATATCTTCATTTGAAAAGAAAAACTACTACATACTACAGAGTGATTGCAGGAATAATTATATGACATATATCAAGACAGTATACACACAGAAGTCTTAGCCAGATCAGGCCCTGCACGGTCACGAAATATAAAAGCTGAGGGAAAATGCAAGTAATTTGCAAGTTCAGCTTTCAAATATTCTTGTCTCTTTTAGGACAAGATTCCAGAGGATTTAGGCATTTAGATGCTGTAGTTTGGAAGGCACTAGGAGCACCAAAGGGTTGCTGCTTCTCTGGCTGCCATTGTAGGATAAGGCATAGTAATAAAACAAAGTTTAAACATCAAGTCTGAAAGTAACAGCAGTTCAAACAATTAAGCCGCTGACTTGGCAAATTGCATCTTTTAAAATTTCCTCAGCTTCAACACATTGTGGGGTGACTTTATGTCCTACTTTTTTTACATTCTTGTTGATATCTTGAATTAGCCAAGCATCTGTTGCTCAGTGAAATCAGATATCTGTTTTAATATGGTTGTTTTCAACACTGCAGCGTGCTCTGGTTATTCTTTGTATTAAAAAAGAAAGCATCCAATCTATTCCTTTTTTTCTTTGTTACAAAAGAAAATTATTTGTTCCATTCGCTACTCTTTTTCTAGCAGTTCAATTAGATTTACCTACCAGTAGCTTCCATCAAAGCTTCTCTTTATCTGATTTGGTATCTTTTATATGAAAAATTATTAAATTCAGGAAAGAAATATCCTGAAATATATACCCATTAAACAACTTTCTTTAGATCTTACTGCACATTCTTGGGTTAGTAATGGTAAGAATATATATATATATTTTTACAAAACATGACCTTTTCTGACCATGCAGTCTTAATTTTTCCACAAAAAATGTTCTTTTTAACGGTATTTTGTGGTTCCTTTTTTAGGTCCAGCATGACTTAATGCTCTTAACTCTCAGTGCAAGTTTTGAATAAGAGAGCAGAAAGTTGTTCTGAGATTTATGGGTATGAAATTTAGAAAAACTGTAGGCAAATCATAGAATTATAGAATAGCTCAGGTTGGAAAAGACTCTCAAGATCATCAAGTCCAACCACAACCTAACCATGCCACCCTAACTCTAATAAAACACTGCTAAATCGTGTCCCTGAGCACCACATCCAAACGGTTTTTAAACACATTCAGGAATGGTGACCCAAGCATGGGGATCCTGGGGAGCCAATTCCAGTGCTTAACAACCTTTTCTGTAAAGAAGTTTTTCCTGATATCCAACCTAAACCTCCCTTGGCAGAACTTGAGGTCATTTCCCCGCATCCTGTCACCTGTCACCAGTGAGAAGAGACCAACACTGCTCTCACAGCAATCACCTTTGAGGTATCTGAAGAGAGCAATAAAGTCTCCTCTCAGCCTCCTCTTCCCTAGGCTGAACAGCCCCAGTTCCTTCAGTCTCTCCTCGTAGGGCACATTCTCCAAGCTCTTCAAATGCCTTGCTGTCCTTCTTTGGAAGGACTGCTCCAGCACCTCACTGTCCTTTCTGTATCGAGGTGCCCAAAACTGAACACAGTACTGGAGGTGGGGCATCACCAGAGAGGAGCTGGCTGCGTGGAGTTACTCCAGATGTAACCTCTGTGTAACTGAAAGCTACTTTCTGAACATACATAAACTCTTGCATCTTTGCAATACTCATAAGAGGAATGCCTCATTTCTAACACATTAATGATATTAGCGATAACTGACATGATATCTCCTGATTGGGTGTTTTTTGCAGTCCTCAGTACTAGTGTATAGAGTAAGTGACATCTTCAAAGAAATAAATTCAGTATATTTTCTTGGAATGGGGGGGAGAAACACCTTTAAGCTTCTATATGGCTCACAGCTTTAATTAGTTTTCAATGAGCTCTGATTTATAGGCCACAACCAATACTCATGGGTCATCTTTTTTGGCTGATATCCCTGTATCCCTTTACCAAAAGGTGATGTAGATTATTTCCATTGGTTACATGCCATGTATTAGGCCTTTAAGCTGTATGCCAAAATTCAGTTAATAAACTTCCATTCCAATTCCACATACTTACTTAATTGCAACTTGTAACACCTTGTCAGAGAAGACCCATCAGTGTCCAAAATGTAAATCAGATAATAGAGACATTTAAGAGGTAATTGGGGCTTTTCTGTAAAACACTGTAAGTATCACTGAGAAGATAATACGAAAAAAGCTTCCCAACTATGGGTATGTGTGCCAAGCTGTTACATTCATCAGTGGTATTGGCATTCAGTGATGTTGTTTAGACGCTCCAATTCAGCCACTTTCTCCTAAAACTTGTTTTGGTTACACTATCTCAAGATAATAGGGAATTATCTAGATTTGAGGAGAATTCTTTAAAAGCCAGAACTTCTGATGTAGTGTGACAGGACTTCTCACTGCTTTGGAGATGTTATATCTCTAGTCACTTTGCAGGTCACAAGGAAAAAATTTGAGAAAAGCTGCACTAAGCTGTTGGCAGCAGTGCTAATTGATGCGTACCACAGAGATCAGATGGAGACTTTTTCATCCAGCCTTGCAGGCAAGAATACACTTGTATTGGAAATTATTGCCATCCATATAATAAACTCTAGAGACAGCTGTGTGAAGAACTGGAAGGAGGGTTTTACTCAAGCTGAAGCTTACTCACATAATGTGTTTGCTTATTTCTAAAGTAATATTTGAGTGTTTATCAAATGCTTATAAATTATTTTAAGGGATGTAGTTTCTTATTATGGAATATACACAACTGATTTATTGGGATTTTGTGTCATCAGTGACTATATCCTTTCCCTGAATTTTGCTTATGAACTTGTGGGAGTACCCTTCTCCTGCTGAACTCCAGAGCAGTTTTTCATACTAATCCTGTCCTTTTTACTGGTTATTGCTCACTGACCTTAATGGCCATTTGTTTTTTTGCCTGATTAATTTCTTTCAAATGTTCTATTTTGTTAAAACTATGTAACGTATGCTGTTCTATATCATCTAAAAAGTGTAGGGAGTTCCATCCTTTGAGCTGGCTCTTGAGGTGGTACTTGGATCTCTTGGTGGTTTAGAGCACTCAGCATGGTTCCAGACGGGTTTAAATAAATTAAGGTTGGAGCCAAATTGGAAAAAAAAAAAAAAAAAAAGAGAGAGAGAGAGAAAAAGTAATATATTAGTATCACCATCATCCAGGTAAAGCACAAGACACATTTAATTAACATGAAATTGCCTGTACTTAACTCAGGGTAATACAGAATGCAATGTTCCTTCCAACAGTGTTGCACTTTGAATACTGTGTCTCCTAGAAAGGGGGAGAGAAAGCAAACAGTGGAAAGGCGTCAGTCACTTTGCTCAGTCCACATACTACAGATGTAAATGTGAGAATGTGCACAGGACAGAAGTGTCAGTGTTCAGAGCCACTCTTTTCCTCTGCAGTCTAAGTGGGGAAAGGATTATCTACAGAACAGGAACCAGGAATGCTTGAGATTGCACTACGTGCATAGCTATTTTTCAAGTGAATATTGTTAAACATCCACTAATAAACCAAAATATAATGCACAAAATGTTCTGAAGGATACCATTTAAAAGCTTTGTATCTTTTCTCATAGTAAAACTGCACGTTGCTCATCATTTTTATGTTACAAAATGCAATAAGCTAAATGCAAAAGCCCATGCCATATAAAAGTTCAAGTTGAAAAAATTCATAACATTTGATCCAGATCTAGGCATAAATACTCTCATTAAAGACTAGAGATTGTAAAAAACTGATGCTGTGCGCTACAATGAGAAAAAAAGGCATGCAAGTCCACTGTCACCTACCCCTATCCTTGCCCCAGGAGTATGTTTTCTCGAACCTGACTACAGAATACAAAAAGTACATTTCAGCAAGAGGGCACTACTTGGAATAAGTGTAATGGAAAACGGCAAGCCTTGTGGAGATTTAGGACACAGAGTATTTATCTCAGGAAATTGTATACTGCATTTGTGACTTACAGGATTGACGGAGAGGCTACAAATTGTAAAAAGGAAGAATGAAATTAACCTCAAAGCTCAGAGGTGGACTAAAGGCCAGGTAAATGTTTTGGACCTTTGGTTCTCCGTGTTTGTTTTCTTGCTATGAAGTCATTTTACACTTACATTATAAAGGCTTGGAGGAAACTGCACACTTGTCTCCGGCTGCTGGGTAGTAGGAAGGGTTGTAGAGAGATGAAAATTAACTACACCTGGGATTTATTTCATGTGATTCTAAATCACAGTGAAGATATGACAGAAATTATCTCAAGGATCCAAGTGGGTGCATAGGATTTGGGACTCTGATAAGACTGGAAAGCTCACATCAAAATCCATACTACTGTATGGTTCTGCTCCTTGAGTTGCTTATGCTTTAATTTTATCACTGAGCATAGTGCAGAGGCAACCAGTCTTTTTCTCATCATTCCAGGATTGTGCTTTATTCATTTTTACCATCTAATCCATTCACCACTCATGTGAATTAGCTAAGGTGGCGGGGTCATTTCTTAAGATTCTAGAAAACGGGAAAGTGCAGTTGAGCAGGTGTGACATATAGAATCATAGAATTATAGGATTCTTTGAGTTGGAAGGGACCTTTAAAGGTCATCTAGTCCAAATCCCCTGCAGTGAACAGGGATATCCACAGCTAGATTAGGTGCTCATGCCCCATCTAGCCTGAGCTTGGATTTCTCCAGGGATGGAGCATACACATTACTAGGAAACCTGTTCTGGTGCCTCACCACCCTCACTGTGAATGATTTTTTTCCTTATATCCAATCTAAACCTCCCCTCTTTTAGCTTGAAACCATCCCCCCTTGTCTTATCATAGCAGACTCTGCTAAAGAGTTTGTCCCCTTCTTTCTGCAGCTCCCCTATAGATACCTAATGGCTGCACTCAGGTCTCCCTGCAGCCTTCTCCATGCTGAACAGCCCCAGCTCTCTCAGCCTGACCTTGTAGGAGAGCTGTTGCATCCCTTGGAGCATTTTTCTGGCCCTCCTCTGGAGGCGCTCCAACAGATCCGTGTTTCTGCTGTACTGAGATGGATGCAGTACAGCAAGTGAGGCCTCACCATCACAGAGCAGAGAGGTAGGATGACCTTCCTTGCTCTGATGACCTTGCTTTGACTGCAGCCCAAGATACAGTTGGCTTTCTTAGCTGCAGGCTCTTGCTTCCTTCAGGTGTATTTGTATGGAAAAATAGTATTCCCTGTTTGTTTCTCACACCTTTATGGGAATTTCCTGCACTACTTCCCCTTGCACAGTGTTATGATCTGCATAGCTGTGCCAGGCTCCCCAGGGTGGTTGTTGCATCACCATTCCTGAATGTGTTTAAAAACCATTTGGATGTGGTGCTCAGGGACATGATTTAGTGGAGGTTTGTTAGAGTTAGGGTGGCATGGTTGGACTTGATGATCTTGAGAGTCTTTTCCAATCTGAGCCATTCTTTGATTCTATGATCCTATGTCCTGTACCATCAGAATATGTTTAACATGAGGCATTTAACTACATAATCACCTTGTTCCAGTGATTTCTGCCAGCCTGAAGAGGAAGTTGTGGCATAAACAACTTTTCTCCTGTTCTAACGACTCATTTCAAACTCCACTGGATCTCACAAAATGACCTCTATTGATTCTAAATGTTCTTAGATGATGTCCCAAAGACACAAGATAAAATAAGAATAATGGTGCATTGTGTTTAAGGCTTTAGGATAAGTTAAAAAAAAAAAAAAGTGACAAAACCAAAAACAATTAAAACAAAAAACAAAAAACTGCAACCCTAGACATAGTTTCTTTATGGTTTTGGACAAATACCTCATCTCTGCTGTCTGTAAACTGAGGGTAAAATTGCTGTAACTCATGTCAAAATCCTTACAAGGATAAATCCATAAAGTCTCGGATGCACTGACATATTGCCAGAGGGACTATATTGATAGATAAAAGCTACTACACTGTCAACAGATGTCTTACTGGTACATACAAAAATTGATGAGATTTCTTACATTGCTGGGTGTTCCGAAAAAGAGGACATCTGATCATATAGGTAAATACCCCATCTCTGTCCGTTATTTTAATTGAGGGATGAATTTTCCAAGTGTAAAAGATGTGTCCTAGCATATTCATGTCAGCGATAAAAATAGAGAAGGGTTTGCTTTATCAATTGCACTAAGCAGACCTTTGCTTTGTTTAACAAGTTTGAACCGCTAATTCATTGGAATCAGGCTGGGAAACATTAGTTATGACAGTTTGTGAGCTACAGATTATTACATATGAGGAATTCCAGACACGTCCCATGAACTAGTCCTCCGTGAGTTCTGAAACTGAAGCAGCTGTTTTGTCTTTTGAAGTCCAACAAAGTGTTTTGTATTGTTTCAGGTAATGGCTGGAAATATGTTCTACAAAAAGATATCATATTCATCGTGGGTAGTGATGTCTTTTTTCTTCTGTTTGAAACAAAGCTGTCAGCCAAGATATCAACCCTCTAATCTGTCAGAAAAGATATCATGTTTTATCACAATGTCTAGCGAAGGAATTGCCACAATATTTTATAAAAGTGAGGTAAACTGGCAGGTTTAGTATGTTCCAACATTGCTTTATTGAAAAATCTTATGTTAGAACAAACTACTAATGAAAGGTCGGAAAAACTACCAATTGATTTGAATTTACTGAACTTTATAATAAAATCCTATATGCTACACAGGAAATGTTAAAAATTGGTATGCTTTTTGTGTTTGAAACTTTAAAAACTGCTAAATAATACACCTCCAAATGTAGGAGGATTGGAGCCTGCCATAAATTCTGTTTGTGGGCAGGTGATAGAATGGATGGCCTCTTGAAATGCTCTTCAGTTTTATTTCCCACAACAGTGTTGCAGGAATCAATCCGGACAAAGTTGATCGATCTGACTACTAGTAGATCTGAGTGCATAACAGACTGACTTAACCAAGATATTC
Source organism: Lagopus leucura (assembly GCF_019238085.1). Taxonomy (NCBI): domain Eukaryota; kingdom Metazoa; phylum Chordata; class Aves; order Galliformes; family Phasianidae; genus Lagopus; species Lagopus leucura. Next base: position 9,326,954 of record NW_024962254.1, read on the forward strand.
TGTTGTGCTGTGCATGTGTTTACTTCTGCCTGATGAGCTTATTACAGCTGGGTGCTAAGAAGCTGATATACAGCATTGAGCTTGTGGTCCTTCAGTACTTGCCTGCTGGATTTGAGCAAAATCTTATTTTTGTCTTTGGAGACATAGTCAGATACTTAAACTCCTTGCTTGAACACTTATTTGCAAATGATGAAACTTCCTACCCCTAGCTACTCCCTGTGAAAAGCCATAACTCTCCTCAGTCAATACAAAAGTTGAAGTCAGTCTGTTACAAGAAGTGACAGCTTCTTGCAGGGAGAGTCTAACCAAAGTCTATGCTCAGCATGTTTCTAGCCTGGTGGTCTTTGAGGTCTTTGAGTTATAGCATTTTCAACTACAGTTAAATAGATACCTAAATGAAAAATCTCAAACAAAATCTCTGTCTTCACTGCTGTCACATTTCTGAGACTCCTTCTAAATTTGATAATGCTGTTCAGGATCATAAGATACGTTTCTTCAGCTCAATCTTCCTTCTGTGTTTGCTCTGTTATGCTGTTGCAGCCCACAAAGCTGTTTAAAGATATTCTTACGCAAACTATTTATTCTTTGCTTACTTCTACTTTATGTGTTTACTCTGTTCTATTTGTACTTCTTGTTTTATGTCATTATAAAGGATAGAGAGATACTGTGTAAACTAGATCACCTTTCCTGATCTGCTTTGGCTGAAATAAAAAGGAAAAATTTATGTTCTTGATGGTGCTTGATTGTTTCCCAGTGCTTTCCTTCCACAACTCTTGAATTATGAATTTCAAGTAGAAGCTGAATGACCGCAGGCACAGAAAATTTTCCTGACCGGAAATGAGTTTGTGATTTGGTACAGATAGGTAAAGTGGGATTAATCACATCAAATTTAGATGTCTGCTGTGCGAAGAGCTACCTCTGAGCTTTTCGTCTACAGTTCCTTTGTAGTAAATGGAGAAAAACTGCACTCGCAACTAAGCCGTGCCTTCCACTTGCTGTGACTGAACACTGGTGACTCACTTACAAGCAGTCAGCTGCAATGAAACCCAATTATGGTATATACCTAATTGGCACCTATGATTTACTGAGTTGCTGCCCCACATCTATGGAGTTACAGACTTGGGAGTGCCTGTGTTTGTTTGCAGGGGAAAGGAAACCCAGTCCTCCACAGGAACCCATCATGCAAATGCTTGGATCCTACAGATAAACAGAAACATATAGATCTGGTCTCGTTACCTTGGTCTTTCCCTGGAACTGTTCTGTATTTCACTTCACAGTAGTCTTGTAACGTTTGCTTTGTATGAGAGCTTCTTCTGAATGCCTGATTTCAGGGGGCCCAGATGAACCTGCGACATGGGTGATATGATAATGCTGTGGTCAATAGAGAGCATTAGTGCAGAGATAAGTGCTGATACTGTCCTCAGTATTCTGCCAGGAATTATATTCCTGGATTATACTGTATATCCTTCTAAAGCTGTCTTGTCCATGGGCAATAGCTTGTTTACTTACAGTAAATATTTGCTGGCATATGATTTGGATCATAGCTTATTTTACATACAGGAAAAGTAAACCACAGCACAATTATTGCAGGAATGGCCAAATCTGAATTGCTATTAGGAATGTCAGATAACAATCTGTACTCATCATGCCCCAAATCTCCAGTTGAAATATGGTTTTAGGTAGTGTTGTTTGCCTTCTCTTTGTTTCAGATACAGTCACAAACACATGAATTTGTATTTACAAGAGTGATAAGGCACTTCTGTGTCCATCCTACACACTGTGACCTATATAATATACCATCATTTTTCTCTGTCTCTGACAGAGTCCTAATCCAAACCTCCATGGCCTCTCTATTCTTTAAACAATTGCTTGTTTTTCTTCAAGAAGGGTTTGTAGTGCATTATCAGTTTCAGCAGTGCACAGAGACCAGATAAGACAAGAGAAAATATGAAATATCACATAACAGTCATATTACAAGCAGAACATAGGAAAAGACACAGTCTAAATGGCCTGCAACTTCACAGTGGTGTAGTTGGTTAGCAACCCCAGAGATTATCCCTCTGATAATAACCCCTCATGTTTGCTCTGTACAGCTCATGCCCTTCCAAATCCTTATCACAGGGCCATTTCCAGCCTTTTCCCACTGAAGGGAAAAAACTATCTGAAGCGCATTGGGCTTTATTGGCTTCATGGCCATGGAGATATTGTTGCAGCTAACAGTTTAGTGCATGAGGGGAAGCTTATATTATTAACCCTTAAAAGAAAAAAATAGGCTTGAAAAGGACAGATTTTTCTTCCTCAGTGTGAGATATGCTCCCTGCAAGCTGTTTACCAGATAAAGCAAGCCAATCACCTCAAATATGGTCTTTAAATGCATCTAGATGCTCCGTGCTCCACTGGGACACAGTAATGAGTTCTGTCTGGCAGGTCTCACCACACCTGCTACTAAACCAGTTGGCTGCATGGGGACCCCCATCCTCCCACCAGAGGCTGTATGTAGTGTGCTGCTGCCAACTCTGCAGGGTGCATCCAGCCTTGTTCTGCCCATCTGCCACCCTCTGCATCCCATGTGGGATGCTACAAGCCCCTACACCAGCAGGTTAATGCCTGTGATCCAGGTCTCACCTCTTTTCTCACTTGTCTAGCAGCCTCATTTTATGTACATCTGATTGTCCTTCTCCAGCTCTTTTTACAGTTTGTCTCCTTTTCAATCTCTCTGTTGCTAGAGTTGCTTTTTTCTCCAGCTATCTGAGTACGTTAAAGTTGTAAACGTGCTGTTGGTATTCCTTCTTTTTTTTTCTTTTACTTTATTTTACCTTCTTCCATCCCATACGTGACAGATTTCTTTCTTTGTTTATTGTTTGTATCTTTACTCTTGCTTTTTCAAGTTTTAAATATCAACAGCTCTTTAATTATTGTTTTATGTTTACCATCTGTGGGGTTGTTCTTTTCATTTTATTTTTTTTTCTATTCCTCTCTCACTTTCATCCTGTTTGAAATTTTCAGTGAACTGTGGCTTCAAACTGTGTAAGAATCACTGAGTTCCTTGGTTAATATCATTCAAAGAGGCAAAAAAAATTTGAAAATTCAAGTTCTCATTTCAAGAGCTCCTGATTTTGCTGGAGAATGTAGATCAAAGATCAAAGTGATAAAAGTGGGATTCGCAGGACTAACATTTCACACTGGGTCTGAGATATCTGAGCAAAGACATTTCCTTTACATCTTGATCAGACTCTCTATATGCTTATCTGAAAAAACAGCCCTCTTCCCAGCTAATGTCTATCTCACTATCATCTATCACTTTTCTCAGTCTTTCAGGTAGAACATGTGGAAGCCTTTCAGAGTTCTTTTTCTTAACAAAAAGTGATGCTCATATGTAGACTCATAGGTGACTAGAAGCAGCCATGGATGCTTGCTGCCTGCACAAGTCTCTGATCTTTGGCATCACAAGCAAACAAGCAATAAAGCACATCTATGTAAAATACCTGTCAAAAATACCATCTAAAAAGGACAGCATTTCACACTTAATTTCACTTATTGCTCACATCCCTGCCTCCTCGATGCAGTTGCCCTCTTCCATCCATACACATCTCCAAAGTTGGAGAGAGCTTTTTTCCCTTCCTTTCATGGATAATAGTGGCTGCACCAGGAAACTGATGAACTGAAACTCATGGCAGTTGCAAAACCTAAATTCGCACTGCAGACAGGCATGGATTTCCTCTCTCCATTTTCTTTGTTTAGCATTTACTGAATCAGGCAGTGTTTGAGAATGCGTCACCAGTGTCAGCCTGGGGTATTGGCAATTTATGAAGCTCATCTATGTATAAATTACATGAGAGAAACATGACATCAGATAGTGCTGAATACATTCATATACTGCGTATTCTGTAAAATGGTGAACTTGGTTATTTGATAGCTTGTTGCCAAGCTGATTAAGTTACATCATCTCATTTACCAGATATGACAGTATGCTATTCTGAAGCATAAAGAAAGCTGTGGCATGAAGGTACTGGTCAGCTAAAGAGCTGCTGTAATATTTCAAAATTAAATATTCAAACTCAAAGATTTTTTGTTTAGCCTCAACATAGCATGGAATCTCATAGATGTTAACAATACCCCAAATTTGTTGTTTTTCATCTCTTTAGCTGCATATTATGTGCCCTATAAACTCAATTATTCTACCAAAGGCGTACTTAGTCATGCAAAGAAATATTTAAGGCAATTATATCAAATTCCCCTCTTCAGAAGAATAGCTGTAGAAATAACTCATAGCAGTGCATGAATAGCATGAGTAGAAGTTTAAGTTGAAGGAAAATAAGAGAGGTTTATGCAAATAACGTAAACACTCTAAAGAATGTGACATTTTAATTGAAAAATAATTAGAAGCCTTTCCACTATTTGAAAACTGAATTATTAAATGTTATCAAACATTTTTTAAAAGGTGAGTAATGTGGAAAATTTTTAACCATCAACCCTTCAGTTCAATGAATGCAAAATGTGCTCAGAGTATGAAAGTAAAGTACTAAGAGGATGGGCTGTTAAAGTTAGATTTAATATTGGATTGATTTTTATTTAATGCTTTTTGACAAAATAATCTTGTTACTGAGGCAGTCATCTCCCTGCAGAAGATACAAGATCAAATCCCAAATCTGTTCTAGGCCTCCTGTTTCACCTCTTTGCAACTTCTTTCCTCTGTAGGAAGAGGTTACCAATTTTGGGTTTGTTGCTTTTCTTTCTTTTTTTTGCTACATTGATTTTCAGTTCATAGTAGATACTGCATCTAGTAAAGGTAATTCTGATCTCCATCTGGCTGTCCAGACGTTAAGGGAATATAGATTGTGTGCCACAAACAACTGCAACTAAAACTTGGTGAAAAACACATAAACACACTTTGGAATTTGAGGATTTTTTTGTGCTTGTTCCAGAAATACTTTTTGACTTTGTCATCTCCATTTTTGTCTTCTTTCTGAAAATCCTGAGCAAAACCTTATTTATTTATTTATTTATTTATTTATTTATATTTTTTAATGTGGGTGCAAATAGAAATTATTAATTTGGTCATTCTAGTTTCCACAGACTGTTTCTTAACACTTCTGTGCTGAAACAATTTTACGTGTGATTAGTGAAAGTGGTGCTGCTTTCACATTGGTTTCTCTTCAGTCCTCCCATAGTACTCGCTAAAGAGAGATGCATAACATATGTTAAGGACATATGTCAGTAAGTTAAGAAACTTCAAGGGAGAAGTAGGAGTTATGTGGACAGAGGAGGTGCAGTCATCAGAAGGGCACACTTGTAAGAAGGTCACGTACTCAGGAACAAAGGATGGAATAAAAGGAGACTTTTCACTGATGCTAAGAGATAAAGTACTACCATGCTTAAAAACTTTTCTTAGCCTTCTGAAAAAATAAGATTTAATAATGAATAGAGGATTTCTAAAGGAGATCTGGGTACCAAGAAAACCAAGGCACCTTCTCATGACCTTGGAATTAAATCTATGATGAAATTTCCATATAATTGGCAAGTACTGCTGATTATGCTTTTGTTTGTTTGCTTAACTTTCTCCAAATACATCAGAAATGATTTATTTCACAGAGCTGGCTGAACATTTACCTTGCTGCATGTCACACTGCTCCTGAGATCTGGGGTTTGCTGATGTTCTTGATCTCTTTTATTAAGGTTTTAAAAATACATATTAGGTGACATGTTTTTAGAGCATTTGTTCTATTTCCATATATTGGAAGCAGTATCAGGTCGGCATTTCCAGGTCTAGTATGTTTTACAGGGATTATAATTACCTCTCCCTAGAACTAACATGGAAAAAATGATGGCCACTCTAAATGACACAGAACTGTGTTCTTCCCCTGGGGAAACACAGAGTGCTCCCTACTGACTTTCATCTGTGCTGCTCCCAATGAGATTTCCCACTTCAGTAAAGGGGAAAAATAAAGGCCTTTCTGTTACTCTCATTTGAGCAGATAGATTTAAATAGGCCATCGAAGAATGCTTCAAAAATGCAGTATCTACTCACGGACTAGTGCAAAGAAACAACTTTTGGCTGACAATTATTTAATTGTACAACACAGGACAATAAATTGTTTAGCAAGAATGTGCTGACCCACAGTAAAATATTTCAGGTACTGGCAGACAAGGTTGCCCCTGCTCCCAGCTTTATTATCAGTGTGGGTGTTTATTTCCCACACTTTGCTTTCCAGGTCAGTAAATTCTGATGGAGGACCATTTACACTTCCTATGATCTGTGTTATTCAGTGCTATAAACTTTACAAATGAATGGGGCAAACCTTGACTGCCTACTTTTTCTGGGTCTTACTGTTTCAGTACATCCATCTTATTTACTTGCTAGCTCTCAAGAAGGCAACGGAGCATTGTGACTTCATGAGTGATATTAAAATATTCAGATAAATCACTGTGACTTAGATTGATGCCTTCACAAATGCTGAGATTTGTCGTTCTTATATCTGTTGCAGCTATGCTTCCCCTGCTGCTCTGCATCTGAGGGAGTTATTTACTGCATTGCAAAGTTTGTGTAAGTGATTCTTAGATCAAAACTTAGAGCAGTGCTGCTTTTGCACCATCATCATTCTGAAAAGTTTTAAGTGATTCAATGAAATTCAAGTGTAATAGAGTTGGTGCTCTCATTTATTTACCTTCCTCACTGACAAGATAGGTTTGGGAAACTGTCTAAGTCTTAAGAACAGCTTCTCATCCATCATCACAAACTGTGAATATGAACTGTACAAAATACATGTATTGCCAGTTTGGTTTGTAAATTTGCTAATTACTTCCATCAGTGCTCTCTAGTAACCCAACAAACTGCACAAATAGGAAATTTCTGCTGCAGTCAGAAGTATCATATTTTAGAGTCCTACAGGGAGAGTTGTATGACTATGACAGAGTGATCCCATGTACCTAGCTCTTTTAAATATTTGTAACCAATTATTCAGCTCCACATAACAGATTTTAGAAATAAATTGTTGTGCTCTACTAAGAATCAAAAGGAAGAGACTAACGTGGAAACTGCAGGCTTCTCTTGACTGATTGTTTTCACTCTGGACTTTACACGGCCTTAGTTATGCAATTTCTCATTTGCTGCGACTATAACAGCTTTCACAAAAGCTTCTATAGGAAGCTTATGTCAAAAAAATGCTTCATAAACTCAAATGACACATGTATAAATAACAGATAATTATTACAAATAGAGATCAAGTTCTTAAACTTCAGAAGCTTACTAAGTTACAAAATACTGGCTTAAGAATCTATGCAAACACATGTAAACTAGGCACATAAATCTAATTCAACACTTAGTGAATGATGATACTACAGTCTTGCAGTTTTGAACATGAGATGTGTTTCCTTCAAAATGATAATGCTCTTAATGCCAGTTGTGGAACTCACAGCTTGTCTTTTTCTTGCTGCGGTTTCAGGTTTGCTGTCTGTACTTCTATTCTCAAGACATGGGGAAAAATTTTCAATAAGGTACTTGAATGTACTTGGAGGTAAGCTTAAATTTAAAGTTTAAGCCTCGTTTTAGAATAGTATTCTTACTCTGTCTTTCATGACTCTGTGAAGTAAGGACGGGATTTATGTTGCATAATTTTAGCTATCTAGCCAAGTTTCAAGGCTCTCTTTATCGTTCACTGAGACATTTCCAGAGGGCTTCTTTCCTGTCCAAAAATACATGACTGCGATAGATGCATTAATCTCCAGAGGTGTCGTTCTCTCTTCATTTACAATATAAAGCTTGGTGATAACTATCCTAGATAACACGAGTATTCGGTTTTTGATGGATAAAGTTAGGTGAGATAAAACCATCCACAATCATCTGATCTGAAATGCTTTAAAGTCAGCAGGGAGTTTTCCATGGACTACACAAGGCTTTGGATCATTGCCTTGGAAGATCTTAGAATCCCGCATTTGAACTCTACATATTCTTGGATTTGAAATTGCCAGAGTGATTCAGAAGGCTCCAAAAGGGAAGTATTGTTTTGTGGTGCACTGAGAATGAGGTTTGTCCTTGCATCTAACCATTCCAGTTTCATCTACCTTACCGTTATGGCTCGTTTGATTTACCTTATCAAGAGTTGCATTTTATATGGATATTGTTCCTGGTGCTGTTTGTTTATGTGCTTAGTATCCCCTAGAACCTTTATAAAATCAAGTTGTTTCATCGCACAAGGCTGAGAAAATATGTGACTAGTGTAGGACCATCAGTGTATAAAACAGGGTGGAATTTTATTTATTGGTTTGTTTTTAAAGCAGCTACATGTTTTGTTGAGGGTCAGAGGCATATCTGGTTATTAGATTATATGCCATTAGACAATAGCAAGATGCCTTGCCCTTTGGTTTGCTGAGCTGGGATGTACTATTGCTATCCATTGTTACTGCCATATTTTAAGTTGTAAACTGCTCAAGAAGAATTGTCTTTTTGATATTTGACAGTAAAGCATTTGTACTGCAGTATCCTTCTACATGCTGAGGGCACATCAGGTTATTATCTATAAACAAAAATCATAAATCTGAGGGAAAAATAACGGTATTACAAGGTAATTTATCTACAAACAAGATACTTTCTTCTAGTGTCTAACTATAAGTCTGCAACCATTTTAATGCATTTATCATTACAATGTTCTTTTGACATCCATGTAGTGTGGCTATTCTCATTTTACAGATAAGAAATGGAGAGTATAGAGAATAACAAGAACAGCAACAGTATCAACATTCAGATACCTGCCTTAGCTATCTAGTATCCCTAAGATACAGGGCTTGAATTTTGTGGTGCTGTGTGGAGCCAGTGGTTGGATCCAGTTATCCCATGGGTCTCTTCCAACTCAGATATTCTACAGGTCTATGATTCCTTGAATTTCAGCTGATGCTTGTACAGTCTCTTTCTTCCGTATTCACTGGCTCAGTGGGATTTGCTCTGCCCTGATGGGCTGCATCAGTAACCCAATACAGGCTATGGCCAACTTCATGGAGCTTCTTTTCTGTTCCTGCTTCTTCTCCATAAATAATGTTTTTAACCTTCACATTTGAAAGTCTAATGTGACTTCTGCAGAAAGCTGTGTGTGTGCTGTAAAACAAAGCAGATGTTGTTCTTCCTGCCACTTTTGAAATTATCTGTCATTCAGTTTGGTAACCAAACTTAAAGATAATATCATATGCTATGATGGCAGGCTGTTTTTCTATACTGCTCTTCATCCCTGTATACGTGTTTGAAATCAGGAACATCTATGATTGAGATTGAATTAAAAAGCTCCTTCTGTTCTGATAGAATATTTTAAAGAGTATTTGCATAATTGGCCCAAAACTTCTTCATGATGTAAACAGCATGAAGAAACTCTTGCACTCTTTTGCAAATTCTTAGACCCCTTGTCCTAATGATGAATTTACATTTCAGCCTTCCACCACCAACATAAATAAAAACAGCAGTCAAATAGTGTATGACAAAGGAGGTATTTACAGTGCTATCAGTTTTAAAAAAGAAATAGCAGCAGTGTTTAAAAAAAAAATACAACAAAAGGAAAAATGTTATGAAGAAATGTGAGAAAAAATGGTATTAAGGAGAGAAACAAGAAAAGGAAAGTCAGCTGAATAATTTTTGGGGTGAGACTCAGTGAAATAAAGTCTGTCTGAAGATTCATATTCCAATGAGAAAGACAAGTAGTCACCTATATGAATGTGTTGGAGCCAAAGAAAATATGAGGAGGCATACCATCTCAGATGATCATACTAGCAAGTTTTCATTAAGATTTGGAAAATATATTAATTCCCCTTTTACGAAGGGTAATGTGGTGAGAAACAACATAACAGATACTCCTTAGAAAGGGAAGAATTATATCCATATGAATCTTAGACTACTGATGTGACAACATGGCTTCAAGGAAAAATCTAGCCGTCATCTTTGCATGATTGCGCTGCCTACCTTTCTGTATTTGGTTTAAGATGACATGCAGGAGAGTAATAAACTGGGATACTTCTACAACCACATGAAAAATTGAGTCTGGATTCACTTCACACGGGAAAATATTGGAAACCCTTCAAAATGGATCATTAACTTCGTGGGACAAAAATAAAGGTGGACTCACAAGGTTCTACAAAGCAATTTCAGAAATGATGCTTTCAGTTGCTGAAAAAACAAAGATGTAATAGATTAACAGCATTGCAACTACTTAGATTTGAGGAAATGCCTCAAATCAGTTGCTGCTTTGTTAAAATTCCTCTGCTATTCTTTAGAACATTTATTGCTTTTTTTTTTTTTCTCAACTAAGACACCACATTTCTAATAAGCTGTAGTCAGAGTAGCAACATATGTAAATACAGTGCTGTGATCAGATTTCATGCTTTCTTTCTAGCATTGAAAACAGAAGCATTTGACATAAATAGTTTCATTCTTCTTAATAGAAACATTCAGGACCAAACTTGGTTGGTAAAAAAATCATTGAAATCCATTCAGTGAAAAATTCATTGATCTGATCAGTGGCAAATTGGTCTTCAGGTGTATCCTGATATACCTACAAGAAAATGCTGTAAGCATGCCCCTAGGTTGACCCAAACCTCATAGCTTATCATGATTGATCTAAATTTATATGGCAAGTGTAACATGTACTGTACATAATGGGACATAGTGAATCTTATGTTCATTTTATGAATTAGTAGCTTTCTACTCATATACTCATTTGGTTCATATACTGAATTAAATCTCTGCAAAATTGACATCAACAGAGGTAGAAACGGGACTCCAAAAGTTGTCTAAATTTAAAATTTCCTTGAAAAAAAGTCATATGACTACTTAATTTATCTTCATTTGTATGGAAAAAAGTGGAAAAGGAGAGTTACGATTTTAAATAAAAATTTAACAGATTGCAGCAGGTGCACCACAAAACCAGTGTAAAATTAAATGAATTACAAACCAATGACAGAACGATGTGGTAGCCAGGGCTTCCTGAAACTTTCTGTTTTGTGTCCTCATATTTTTTTTCCTCTGCCTTCAGTAGATAACAAAATTGCAAATTAAACCCCTTAGCAGCTGATGTTTACAGACTTTTATTATCAGGCTCATGGTAAGGGTCCTATACAAACACTTTGCTGCAATATCAATTTAGAATTACAAACCCTCTTTTAGAATGCATTCAAGGAATTAGCAGACTAAAGATCATCTGAGAAGCTTGCAGTCTTTATGGGAGAATTTTCTGGCATTTATTATGAGACTGCAGTGTCTTGGTTTTAATTCTATGCTAAAATATTATATTATTTTTTGTTCCATTTTCTGCAACAATTGTTTATTCAGCAACACTACCATTATTCTTCTTGACTTGAAAATCTGCGGTTCTGTTTACCCGCCTGCAAGGGAATGTAGTTTACTCTATGTGTCAACAAACTAATTTCAGGATATTACCAAAGACTCAGTGTCAACAAAAGTTTATCCCAAATCATTTGAGTGACTACTAGAGATTGAGTGGTGAGGCACTGGCACAGGTTTCCCAGAGAGGCTGTGTATGATTCATCTCTGGAGATGCTCAAGACCAGGTTGATTGAGCCCTGGGCAACCAACCTACAGCAGGGGGTTGAGGCTAGATGATCTTTCAGGTCCCTTCCAAGCCAAGGCATTCTATTATTCTATTGTTCTACAACTCTATGAATATTGGAGAATTGTACTATCAGTTTCTGGATCCTCATTTTCTCTGTATTTTGGGTTTAACATGAAAGAGTCAAAGGATCACGTTGAGTCATTTCTCAGTCACTTTTTTTCCGTACGGTTGCTGGACTGATGCTGCAGTAGACATCAGGAGACTGACATGAAAATTTTTATCTCGGCCAAAAACTGGAATGGTGAGAGACACAGCCATTCAGAGCCAGATGGGATGTCCAGTGGTATCTGGGGAAGTTTTCCTTGGGGCTGGCAGGTAAGAAGCAGGACCTATGGAAGACCTGGAAGTCTTCTCAAGTACTTTTCAGTGACCAGATGGGATACCCTTATGCTTCTGAATTGACATCTGAGTATGGGTAACTGAAATGTTTTCCGGTTCTTTATTGTACCAGGAACTCAGAGAACTTGTACACATGCATACACTTAATCTGTGCCAGAATTCAGGAACATAACTCTGTCTTCCAAGCAGGGGAAGACATTATTTCAATTGCCTTGAGACCCAGTTTAGGCCACAGATTTAAGTGACAGATTCTGAGAGAAAAACCTATGAGTCCATATAAGAGCTAGACTGCTTTATACAAACAGCTACATATTCCTTAAACCAGTGAGAAGGTATGAGAAGTGATGGATTCTGCTATCCACCAGATGTGACATGCCCCTATAGGACATGGGAAAGTATATTTCAGTCCTTGTCTGTAATCAATTCATTAAAAATGACCCAAGTTGGCAGAGTTTATTTTAAATACAAGTAGAAACAGTGTGATGGGAATGCAGAAGTGAACTGGTATTTTTGATGAGCTGAAGGCACATCAAAATACAGGATGACTGAGTACTAAGACAGATCTGTCCATAAAATATTGATTGATAGATTAATTGATGTGTTATGAGCAGAACCATTGATCTAAGTTCTCTCTTTTGGAACTATTCCTTTTTTTTTCCTTTCTGCCAACATACTGTCTCATCTAATTATATCTAGTGAAGAGTTGCTGCATGCAATTTATCTACTTCAATGCTCCACATTTCTTTTTATATTTTCTTCCAGATAGATTATAGTGTAATATTTCTGAATTGGGGAATTTGAAAAACCTGATTCTGATCACAGTGCTTGACAGGTAAATTTAGAGCATCATCGTTTGTATAACTGTTGTTACTCTGGATTTTCTTTTGTGAAACCACATTGCTTTTTTTATTTTTTTTTTTAATTGTAAAATAGGAAGTCAATTTGTTTAATATTGTATGTTAAATGGGAGTCAATCTTTTTCATAAAAGAAGAAAGCGAAGATTGTTGCTATACTGCCCCTTCACCGCCATGAAGGTGTGACTGTACAATTCTTTTTTAGAAACTGGCTTGGAATCTGTGTTGCTTGTATTGTGCATTGTTTCTATGGAGGCACAGCACTGCTGCAGAATCTTGTATAAAAGGGAAAGGGAATATATTGATACATAAGTCAGATTGCATCAGCTTGTATAAAGGAATTCTACACAATGAGATTGACCTCCTTTTGTATCCTTTTTATCTTAGCAGTACCGCGGCACCACCTTCTCTGTAAGATAATAAAAGACTCAGTGTGATCCGGATTGTTCTTTAATGAAAAGATTCTCCCTGTGCTTGGTTTTAAGATTTGGCTAATGCAAGAGGAGGCTACAGCCAGCAAGGTCTTTCACATGTAATGTATAATTGATGGAGAATTTGACTGGCAGCAAAGACTCATCTTCTAAAGTTATTTTTATCAGCCCTTCCTCAATGTGGTCTCTCTCATCTGGCTTACAGTTTAATGATGAAGAGTCTTTTGAGCAAAATCCTTATTTTATTAATGAGATCTTGTTTGATTTGACAAAATAATAATTCTTTCTTTAGGAAAAGTAGAAAAAGCTGGTTGCTGCTTTTCATTTGCAGCTGATCTGCCAATGTGTGTGTATTTACTTATTAACATTGCAAATCTGGAATTATTTATTTGCTACTGTGTACAATGTCTAAGCAGTAGATGTAGATTTTAACTTGAACTCAGTTGTTCTCCTTTGTCTGTGTACTACTGGAACTTTAATGACACTGATATCATTAAGTGAATGGTATTCAGCAACTTGCTAGATTAGTTACCTACTCAGATGTAAGCCTTGAGTAAGGAAACAAACATTATTCTCCGCATCTAATGATCTGAATATATATGTGAAGCACTTTTTGATAAAGTATTTATAAAAGCATGTCGACATTTGGAAGTAATGTTTGTAATGACATTGTTGTAATAGGTACTTGTTTAAAATTTCACTGAAGCCAGTATATTAGCAGGTAGACAGAACAGGGAAAGCCAAGATCAGGATTCAGTTACATTCAAATATTTGGAACTGGGGCCACTGCTGAAAATAAGAATATGTGCAACCTCAACCAAATGGAAACAGTCTGGGGAAATTTGGGCAGTTTGATTTAGTTACATTACATCTGAATTTACTGTATATAGTTCATATGTTTTATGTCATTCTCAGTCCTTTTTGTTACTCTGTTTTTGTTAGCCCTGTCTTTGCAGGTGATCTGTCTCAAGTCCTGGGCTCTCTGCTGTTATTCCATGATTGTACTTTCATGTCCTCTGCTATCACATTATGCATAATCTCCACTGTGTTTTATTCAAAAGTCATACAGAGCCCATTCTGCACTGAATAATCATTTGTTATTTTTGTCTATTATTTACATATATATACACAGCACTAATCATTGCATTGCACAGTTACAGGAAGCTAGAAGAAAAGATAAAACGAAAGTAACCATCATATGATCATTGGGCCATTGATTTTATGGGTAGAAAAGCAAGTAGGAAGCTTCAGGCAGGGAAAGACAATGTCTGGCAAGTCCTGAGATTTTTGTTGTTAAGATAACACAAAGCCTGCAGCTTCTTATAAGCAGCAGCAACACTATGCTCACCTTGCTATCTGACTGCACCTTTGCACAGAGCTAATGTCCTCAGGGGCACCTGAGACCCTTCAGCATCTTGTTGTCTGCCTGTGCTTGGAAGCACAAGGAGCAGAGTGCCTGAGTCTGCTTCTGGTGCTGCCTGCAGTGCACACAGCTCCTGCTTGAATGCTGCAGGCACAGCCTCTCTATGTCTTTCCAGTATACTCAGGAGAAACAAATTTAATTGCCAGTTATAGGAAGCCTAAGTTAAGCCAAGGAAAATAAATGAAGAAAGCAGATACAAGCTATTATTTCCTTCATTCCTTTGTCACTTGCACTGGGGGAGGGTGAACCCACAAGCTGGTCTGGTTTTATGTTCCTTTCTCTTTTCTCTCTTCTGATTGCCTGATACCTGATTAGCTCTGAGCAGGAGAAAATAACTGGCAAGAAAGGATAGTTGCTATAGTGCTGACTGCTACACTTGGTCCTGAGTACAAAGGTTATTTATTTTTAAATACATGACTAGTGCAGGGACAGAATCATCTCCCATTTTCCTTGGTCACCAGTCTGCTTTTTCTTTTCTTCCTCTTTTCATTCTTCCTGTGAAGTCCTGTCCAATGTTCTCCCTCAACACCTGTTTGGTTAAGTATCCATTTCCCTAAAGTTTTAAGACACAAATAGGAACTGACACTGCACTCCCTTGATAAAGGTATTACTAATGCCTGAACAATTCCTGGCTCTAGAGCTAAAATGGAAAAAAAAAAAAGTTGTTTTTTTCCCCATCTGACACAGATTTCAGTCCCAAAACAGAGAGATTACATCAAAATAATTGTTCTGATGGTTTAACTCATCAATTATAAACATAGTGATAATAATCAGTATTATTTCATTCAACTTTCAGTAACCTTTTCTGCAACAACATTTTCTCTAAAAAGTTGTTTTAAGACCCTGATTCTGCTGTGGTACCATCCAATAGACTGACATTTGTAATAGCTGGAATTTTCACTTCTCTCTTTACACTAAACCTTGCCATCCGCTCAGAAAGGGAATAAATTCTGTCTGCTAATGCAGAGAGATCTGGGGTGGCCAAAATGTGGATATGAGCAGCTAATGTAGTTTATTAACTGAGCAGTAGGACCTTAGAATCATTGAATCATTTGAATTGGAAGGGACACTTAAATATCATCTAGTTCAACTGCAATGAACAGGGACACATGCAGTTGGATCAGGAACCTGTTCAGCCTGACCTTGAGTATCTCCAGGGATGGGATATCCAACACCTCCCTAGACAACATATTCTAATTCCTTACCACCCTTACAGTAAAACAGTTTTTCCTTACATCCAGTCTAAATCTACCCTCTTTGAAACCATTTCCCCTCATCCTATCACCACAGACTCTGCTAAAGAGTCCTTACTCTGGTATTTTTTTACATAGGTCTACAGCCTGTAATCAAGTATTGCTCCACTGACTTAATATAACCTTCACCACTTTGTACCAGATGAGGAAAAGGAGCAATGAGGCTGGAATTACTTCCAGAATGATATGACCAGTGGAACCTCAAACTTTTGGTTTCTTGTTTCTTCTTGCACAAGGCAGTGGACACACATCTTTGTATCCCAGCCTTTAACAAATGAAGAAGTGTCAGAGTGTGCAAGCATTGGTTACACAAGAAGTGAATATGTGCCAGCTAATAGTCTGTAACCTGACTTTACTTTCATTTTTTATTATTATCTGAATTAGCAAACTTCCCCAGGAAGTGAATGAATTCAACACTTTTCAGTGGTGATTGGAGACAGGACAAGGGGAAACGGCTGGAAACTGCAGCATAGGAAGTTCCGCACAAACGTGCGCAAGAACTTCTTTACAGTGAGGTGACGGAGCACTGGAACAGGCTGCCCAGGGAGGTGGTGGAGTCTCCTTCTCTGGAGATGTTCAAGACCTGCCTGGATGCCTACCTGTGTGACAATGTGTAGGGAACCTGCTTTGGCAGGGGGTTGGACTCGATGACCTCTGGAGGTCCCTTCCAACCCCTACAATTCTGTGATTCTGTGATTCTGTGAAATTGACTATAGCCTTGATTCCTTTCAAGCCTTAATTTCCAAGGTTTCCAGCCATCACAGCTACCTCTCTTCAAAGCCACCTGTTAAGAAGAGTGGACTGCAAATATACGTGAATACCCTTGAAAACATGGAGCAAGTGAATGTCTATTTCTGCTTGCTCTAAAAGGGACAATTCCACGTGCCCTTCATTCAAAAAGGTCAACAAGTGGCTAGGTTTCTGGTTGTAACAGTTATGAAGTGCTACCTTGGGTGCACATTCGGGATGGAGCTGGCTTTCACATTAGGCAGTTGCTCAGAATTTTGCAGATGAAGTTGCTCAAGCAGGCTAAACCATTCAAAATTTGTATTTTGGAATAGCTTAAAGTATTAAAATATTTTGTACTTTAAATGCCTAAATTATCTCTGTTTCCAAGCAAGGAAAACTTGCCTATATTCTTCTTTCTTAAAAAGAGTAAGTAAAAGAACAAGATAGACTGTAAGTAGATTTTCTTTTGTGCTTCCAACAATGTGTAAGTGCTTTCCAGTTAAGTGTCACTGTGGTTACATATATTGCATGTCTCATTCTCTCTTCCTCTGAGGAAGAAAGATGAATATGTCTGAAATGTTTTGTGGATTTTTAAAAATGTATTTAGTGGTTAATTTGATTTCTGCAGTGCTTAGGAGCTCTTGCAAAGTCAGGGTTTGTGTGGGCTAAATGTAGCTTCAGTGAGTAAGTAAGAACTTTCCTGATCCCAGAGAAACCACAGTCGAAACATTAGAGGCAGGTAACTGAAAGCAGGAAAAGGAAAGCAGCACTAAATCACACTGGTATTTTCCGCTTCCCAACTGTAACTGTGACGCTGACCTCACTCTCAGCAATCTGATATTTCATATTTTCTCTTTACTTGATTCCACTTGTAGTAGTTTATATCAAGCTTTTCTTTTACTGCTGTAATCCGTATTGTTTATGCTATCTTCATTTTTTGTCAGCACGGCTTCCTATTCCTACTTTGCTGTATTGTACTGTCATATAAATAACGAAGGAGGCAGCAGCTGTTGCAAAAACTGAGCTGTGCTGGGTTTTATAAATTTCTTTTGTGAAAATTAAAAATCATTTGACTTACATAAATTACTTCGCTGGAGGAAAGTCATGAAATGAAAGTGAGTCTTCTTAGCACCTTGAAGGGAATGAAAACATGCACAGAATTTGGTGCTATCGTGCCAGGAATGTATCTTCCATTAATTTCTGGAAGGATAAAGCACATAGTCAAACATCTCATCACAGCTGTCTTTATCCTGAGAACAAAAGAACAAAAAATATAAATCAAAACCAGGCACTATGTGACACAATGCCATCCAAAAATCAACACGCAGCCAAGCTTTTATCACACCATTGTGAAACATATACTCAAATAACTCATTGTAAATTACTGTGAATTAATCACTACTTTAGGAAGATGTATTGCATGATAACTCTCCAGGGCCTGTTTCTGTAACATGCTTTTATAGGAAAGCTCGGAGTTTCTGGGAGATGAACACTCTGTGTTTCTCATGAGAAATCACCGGAATAGATATCAGTGACTGGCTGAGCTGCTTTTGTTTAGTGTTTTCAGTACCAGGCATTATGATTATAGCAGAGAAGTGCAGTACTTCAGAAGGCAAAGGGGATATTAAATTGTAGAGAAAGTGGAAGAAATGATGGGCCATCTGTTCTGTACACTTGACAGTATATTGTAGAGCTTGGTCAATCATTACAAATGGCAGAGGAGCAAATTTAGAGGAAATAGGTGGCTGGGTCTGAGCTATATACTTGACAAGGAATCATATCCCCCATGACTGTGAGCTGTACCTGGGTCTCCCTGAGCTCATAACACCGGGCAGGGCTGCTCACATTCCTCAGCAGACACAGAAATGCATCCTATATCGTGTACTCCCACTGCCTTACAGTTCATCCTGATTCAGGTTTCACTTGTTGCTTTGTCTTAAGCTGGACCACTTTAATTAGACAGATTGGCCTCCGTAGTGAATTTGCTAAGATACTCCCTTGGTTCTGGGCACAACACAGTTTGCAGCTCTTCACCTCTGGTAGAAAGTTTACAATATTACTTTAAACCAAGCCAGGTGCCAGTATCATCTGGTAGACGTAAACAGGCAGTGATGCTGCTAACAAAAAGCATTAACAAGGCATGAGGTGCTCAGAGGCAAGGAGGTATAATTGCACGGCTCCCAGAAAGTCCTTTAACAAGGATGGTTACAAAGAATTATTGGATGTGTCTTGTGCCTCATTAATGCTCTCCAGTTACTGGTCTGATTTTTATCTCTCCGAGCTTGCCTTTAGAAAACAAGCAAGTTGGAACATGAAGTGGGAAGAGCTGCACAAAACTCCCCAAATGTCTGAAGCCTAAAAAAAGACAAAGAAACCCAGTTTCTGTTGTAGCCCTGTATTTTGTGACAGCTTATGCATTTTGAAACAAATAGTTGGAAGTCCAGTCCATTTAAAACTGCTGAGAATTTTTGTTGTGGAGCTCAGCATCTGAATTATTTCTCCAGATGTTTAAAATAGAAGCTGCAGAGCTCATTCTACTTTCTATTTGTGCCAGGAATGTCATTTTAAAAAACTTACTACAAAATATCTTGCAAACCTAGGATATTTGTGTATGCATTATATAATTTTGTGAGACAAATATGAGATAAATGACATAAAAAGTATGAGATAAACAAGCGTAGTGGGTTTTGAGTGAATAAATAATCAGCCTTTTTCAGCTAATTAATATCCCAGCATTAAAAGTATGCCTACTTCATAAATTAGAAATCAAAAAGATACATTTGTTAAACCTAAGTTAAAAGATACTTTTTTTTTTCTTTTTCTTTTCCCTAGGAAATGAGTGAAGAGATGTGATCCATCTTCTTTTACAGGAACATAAGTGAGAGGATTTGATTGGGTCCACAGAGAGATCAAATACGAAAAAGGCAATAAAGGGAGAACAATTGGCTGAAGCTGAATGAGTCACAGAGCAGTGCAGAACGATTTCCTTAATCTCCACCATGTGTTTCTGCTAAATAACCCCTTAATAATACTGTGACAGGTCTTAAATTGTCAAACCTCTTTTTAGGTTTTATGATAGTTATAGGAAATGTAGCACGATACACAGCAACTGCAATTGCAGATGCTGCAAATTTAATGTCAGCTACCAGTTCCAATCACACCTGCATATGCTTTACACACGAAACTAATCTTAATAATTCCAAAGATGCTTTCATATATTAAGTTAAAAAAATGTGTTCATACTCTGTGGGATGGGCCATTTTTACCAAATATCTGGAAACAAAATGGGAAGGTTAAAATCTTCCAAGATATTTACTGACAGCTTTTACTCACTTTTTTTTTTTTTTTTTTTTTTTTTTTCCCCTAGGACTTTAAATAGTGAATTTTAATATTACAGAAAATATCAGATTTTATATTGTTGAACGAACTTATTTAATAATATTTTTTCTACTGCAACTGCATGTATTAAGCTATCATTCTTGCAATAACAAAAATGTGCATTCTTTTTCTGTGATATATGCTAAGTAAAAGCATATGTGGAGTTTCAGCTTGCTGCTTAAATGTCAGAGTGAACTGGCCAGAAGGTGGTGCTTTCAACCACATATGAGCAAATCAGAAAGGAAAATGTGAACACAAGCTGTGTGAACAGTTTTCTGCAGAATAATAGGAATGTAGAGAAATTTGTGAGTTCCATTAAGCTGAATGAAGCTTGAAACAGGACTGCTGCATTAAAAAAAAAAAAAAAAAAAAAAAAAAAAGGAAAAAAAGGAAATATAGAAAAAGAATCTTCTCTCTTATTTACCACTTTTGATCAGAACACTACAATGATTTTCTTACTAATTTCAGGACAGTGGTAATAAAGCTTGGAATGAAAAGCGTTTTCTACTTGTATGAATGATGGACTTTTGTCTGATTGCAGAATCTTAGGTAACCATGCTGTTTCCCATGTTTGCTTTAAGAATTACAGTAAGGAAGAAGATTTCTTCTCAGGAAGAGTGGTGAGGCATTGGCACAGGCTGAACAGGGAGGTGTTGGCATCACTGCCCCTGGAGATGTTCAAGAACTGTGGAGATACGGCACAGAGGGACATGGTGAGTGGGCTCGGTGGGAGTCTGCTGGGGTTGGACGAGGTGAGCTTAGAGATTTTTTCCAACCGTAATGATTCTATGATCCTAAGATGACAAACTGAAGTTTCCCCTCCTCGTTGATACAGCTTGAGTTTTTGAACTGCTTATTTGGTTTCCACTGGTTGTCCTTAAAACAAACACACTGGAAACAGTGTTAGTTGTTATTTTGAAATGTGTGCATTGCAAGAAGCATAGATGGAAATGACAGGTGTGATCCTGCAAAAAAAAAGTTGTGCTATCTGTCTTTCTGTCCAGCCTGAATAAAACCGCCTAGAGAGATTCTGAATAGCTGGAACTATAGGATTACACATGCACAAAAGTATGTGCATCCAGCGTCCAGCTGGACACCTACGTACTGCTGCACCTCTGGCTTCCAATTCTTGGCAGATCTTAGGGAGCTCCCTGGCTGCTTAAAGCTCAGCTGCTCAACCCCTGCACCTTCACTGCACTTACAACTATATCATTTCACCTCTGATTAGTTTTATTGCCCTCAACAGGGTTATTTGCATATCTAAAGTTTATTAATATACTTACCTAAATGTTTGCAAATTCAAGCCATTAAAATGATCTTCTAAAGATTTGATTGGAAATTACACTCCTTAGACTAGAACTCTGCTCTTAGCCTTTATTAAATCTCACTGGGTTTGCTTGACCTCTGGATGATCATTTCAATTATCAGCTCTCTTTTCACGTTCACGTTAATTAAAGATTTGATGGGAGATTTGGGATAACGGTAAAATGGAAGAAAAATAAGAAGGTTCATAATAAAATCCAGGTGAATATTTTTAGCGAATATTGACTGTATTAGTAAAAATTAGCAAAAAGTTCTGTACAAATGGGTTTTTCATTTCATCTTGATCAAGAAGTGTTTCAGGGGGTGGAACACAAGCATTTTAGTATCAAGAGATAGCATTTCTTCATACTTCAACAGGATTAAATTTTTGTTCTAGCTCTTGAAAATCTCATTGGATGAGGTCTTTAGTTGCTTTTGTAAAGGTTTTTATTGCTGTTGATAGAAGTAAATTAATTATGGACTTTGCTAATTGGGGACAACTGTCAAATTCTCCTCCAGGGAGATATCTTTAGAAATGTTTGAAGGTTCTTAATCCTGAGGATTCCCATTTCATTGTTTTCAGTGGAGGGAATGATTTTTCCCATTCTCGAAGAAAGTAAGCAAAAGTCTCACATAATATTTAAACAATGCTTTAAAAAAAATGTTTAATGTATTAGTGGTGTATATTTTGCTTAACATGAATAGTAATACAATGGTAAAACCACAAAGTCCTTTTCTGACTTTTTTTTGAGGGAAAGTTTTGCCTTTGTAAAGGTTTCAGACTGAGATGTGTGGTAATAGAAACTTTAGCGTTTCCTATTAGTATGGATAAAGAGATTATTGCTATGAAGAAATAGTGTTAAACAATGTTATCACATTATGAAGATTACATAGTTTATTGAATCTATCTAATCCTTATTAATTCCACACCTAGAGGATTTAAATTGATGGGATGCTTTGAAAACTACTTTGGATACAAGATGAAATGGGTTATGTTTGTTCTTCACCCAAAGTAGGCCCTGAAAGCTCTTTGGGGAAGATCCCTTATCTTTCCATTTATGTATGCATGTGCCTACATTATACTTGGGACCGTTAATAAATAAATGTTAAAAGCCACCATAAAATCTGAGTAATAAAAAAGTCAAGTCCCCACATAGATAAAATGGGACTTGTTAAGCCACTGTTGTGTAACATGACTTACAGCAGAAATGCCACACCAACTGTGCCTCAAAGAGCTCAGTTCCCTCTCCTCCTGTTAAAACTGCACCTGTTTGTAAGAGATAGCTCTGCTGCATGGGAGGGTTACTCAGCTTTAGTAATTCTTCTTCTTCCTTGTCACTGTCATATTTCAGCTATAAATGCTGGAAAAACAAAGGCCTCTTCAGTCTGGCACGTAGATATGCATATGTAGAAAAGGCAGATTCAGCCCTATGCCTGTCTGAGCATGATCACTCTGTCTTCTGCCTTCATTGAAAGGAAGGAGATAGTTCTTTACAAGGTGACTAAATCTAGCCAAAATGGTCTTACAGAAAGCCCTTTTCTTTTTCACTGCCCCTAGTAAACACTGAGGACAAATTCTGATTCCTTGTTAGCAGAGCACTGCTAATCACGAGCCAAGATTCGGTCCACAAGCTCAGAAGCAGGCTGTATCGATAGCATCAGAAAAACATCAGAAGCCAGCAGAACTAATTCAGTTTACAGTAGCAGACTGAGCCCAGTATGTCTGGCATGATCTGAGGATACAGCTGAGGAATGGGAAACTCACTTCAAGGACTTCAGTAGAGTTGCTCTAGGATTTCCAACAGAATATTTTTCATCAGAAAATTACCTTTTGTTCACAGCTGACCCTTTCTGCAGGAACATTCTCATTTAGATGAAATTCTGGGCTGAGAGAGAAAAAATTTCAGAACAAAAAATGAAACAAAACATTTAAACATATTTTTCAGAATGTTTATTTTTCTTTGTGGATATGTTCTTGCATGTGTACTTGTAAATGTTATACCTTTGGCATACAATTTCAATCAAAAAATCAGGGGTTTTTTTTTTTTTTTTTTTTTTTGTTCAATATTTTGTTTCAGAATGCAAGCTTTGGTGTATTTAATTGAATTTTTACCAGCTTTTTTTCTTTTTTTTTTTTTCTTACAAATACTGGATTACCTTTGTTTTGAATTAAGAAAATGAATGGAAGCAGGTTTCACTGTTACAATCCTTTACATGAAATAGAAATCTTGCACAATCCATTACTATTGCTCATTCCAGTAAGTATTCTCTCAGGACCTCTCTCCAAAGATGGGAGCAGATTCAGTCTGCTTTTCGTCCATAGACATATTAATGCAGAGCTGCTTTCTTTAAGGCAACCTTCTGAGTCAGGACAATGAGCCAATAAGCTGTTAAGCATGATTCTGTGAGTTTTCAGCTTGCCTTCTCCACCTACCTAGGTAGGACAAACCCTGTATCCCAGGTTTCCAAGCAGAGGTCATGGATGAAATGAGTACTGAGAGTTGGGGATGGGCATGGGCACAGAAAGGACAAGAAGGAGATTGTTAAAATGTTGGTATTGCTTGACAGTACCTGGAAAGATACTGGAAGTGTTAAAAGAATGGAAAGGAGCTTTTTGTTTTTGCTGTTGCTTTGTTTTGTTGTATTGTTGCTGTTGTTGTTGTTTTGTGAGAAGGAAGAAAACATCTGAATAAGTTCTTACTTCTGTACATGTGAGAGTTATTGGAGATACCTGAAGAGACAATTTGCACAGCGTGCTTCTTGGGGGCAAGTGATTCTTTTAGCTCTCATGGGCAGACAGATGCTAGTAAGGATGATGAGCACACCCTCTCCTTTTTTCTCAGCATTCATTAAACGCTATTAGACACCTCTCTGCTGTATTAGATGTGGGGTGGGAGAAAGCAGACATAATCCCAGCTGCTAAGTGTTTGCGATCTAAATAATCTGCTTTGTTTTACTGGGCTCCAAGTGTGATAGCAACACAATCAGCAGCAGCTGAGTAGCTCAGTGATGGTTATCAGCAGCTATCTATTCATAGCCTTGTGGGACTGAACACTGAATGATTAATAATTACCATTTTAAAGTAAAACACATTAACTGAGAAATCAGGATTTACTTAGCTTTTGCTGAGCATTAGTGTAATTGAGCTAAAAATAAATAAATAAAAAAGTTACAGAACTGCAAGGTAAGTTATGATTCTTTTCCTTATTTACTGAGAATATCAGAAATTCTTTAGAGCAAAAATGCCCAGAGAAAATAGGATTGCCATCTTAAATCACAGCCCTGGTGAAGCTGCACTTTGAGTACTGTGTCAGTTTTGGGTCCCTCACTGCAAGAAAGAAATCGAAGCCCTGGAGTGTGTCCATAGAAGGGCAACAAAGCTGGTGATGAAGAGTTTGGTGCGCAAGTCTTACGGGAGAGGCTGAGGGAGCTGGGATTGTTCAGTCCAGAGAAGAGGTGCAGGGGAGACCTTAATGCTCTCTATAAGTATCTGAAGGAAGATTATAGTGAGGTGGAGGTTGGTCTCTTCTCTCTTGTAACTGGTGAGAGCACTAAGAGGGAATGGCCTCAAGTTGTGCTAAGGGAGATTCAAGCTGGACATTAGGATGTACTATTTCTCTGAAAGAGTGATCAGGCATTGTAAAGGGCTGCCCAGGGAGGTGGTTGAGTCACCAATGATGGAGTTCTTCAAGGAATGTTTAGACACTGTGTTGAGGGGCATGGCTTAGTGAGAGCTACTGGTGATCGATGTTTGGACTGGATGATCTTGTATGTCTTTTCCTACCTCGGTGATTCTATGATTCTTTGATTCTATGATTTGTGATAAGAATGCACAGGAGGTAGTCCATTGTCCTGAGTGTTTGCAAGATGAATCATACAGTGTATTTAAATGTGCTGTTGGAACGTTGGTACAAAGTTAATGATCTCCTGATCTGAAAACACAGCTTGTCATCCTTTATTTTGTCACAGTGTTCCAAGACTAGATCCACGTGCAGGTTGGACTAGTGTAAGTCCAATGAAGCTATGAAGCCATCTGGTCTTTCTTCAAAGGTCACACATGGCATGTTACCTCTCCACAGAGCTTGTTCCTTGTGTCAGTGCTTGCTAATGTGGCTCCACAACTTGTTGGAACAATCATTGTAATGTCTACTTGTGAAGGTCCATGTAAACTTTTCTCCAGTGGTGAATGGAAGGAATAATACACTTGATAAGATCAAAGGCGTTTATCTAATCTAAAGACCTCATTTCAGCCTTCCAGTACACCTAAAGTGAGCCTACAAAACAGGAGGGGAGTCAACTCTTTGAAAGGGCAGAAAACAGCAGGACAAGGGGAAATGTTTATAAGTTGAAGGAGGGAAGATTTAGGTTGGATATCAGGGGGAAGTTCTTTGCCAAGAGAGTGGTGAGGTGCTGGAATTGGCTACCCAGAGAGGCTGTGGATGCCCCATTACTGGAGGTGTTCAAAGCCAGGATGGGGCCCTGAGCGGCCTAGTCCAGTATTAGATAAGGAGGTTGGAGGCCCTGACAGTGTCAGGGGTGTTGGAACTTGATAATCCTTGATTCTATGATTCTGTGAAAGGCCCATCTGACTTATCATCACATTATGTTACTGGCATTATGGATAGTGGTGGTGTATTTTGTACAACAGAAATACTGTGAGAGATGGATGGTCTCTTAAAGAAAATCAGAGGAAGAAGACAAACGGTTAGGGCTTGTAAGGGTAAAAAAACCAACAGCTTGGATTCATGGAGACTGTGTTGAAGGACAACAAAGAGAATGCCATAGTGTGTATCTACTACAGATCAACTCGCCATGAGAAAGAGGATATGAACGAAGACTTTTTTTACTGGAACAAGTTTCATGGTTGTGGCATTGATTCTCATGGGGAACATTAGGCATTCTGACAGGTTCTGGAAAGCAATATGTTGGGATGCCAGATATCTGGATTTATGGAGGTTGCACTAGTTTTTACTCAGCTATTGAATGGGCTGACTAGGGTATATTTTGTGCTGGACCTGTCAGACATGATGAGGAAGAATTATGGCTATGAAGGTCAGAGGCTGCCCTTGCTGTACTGACCATGACATGCTGGAGTTTTAATCCCTGGAGAAGTGTAGAAGATGAGTAGTAGAATAAGAATTGTGAACTCTAGGATGTGAACATAAGCGTGTTCAGGCATATGATGATCATGATATAATTCAGTGCTATTCTGAAGAGTAAAGGGATTCACAAGAGCTAGTGTTGTTCAAGGTCCATTAAGGTCCATTACTCTGGAGTCCACTACAATGCGCAGAAAGTGAAGCAAGTATGGCAGAAGGCCTGCTTGGCAGAAGGGAGAATGTTTATACACACAAATACACACATAAGATATGGAAAAGATATGTAATGTTTTTATCACCTCCATTTACAATGGTAGGGATTGCCATTCATCAGGTCTCCTAGGTTTATGTGCTTGGTAATAGAGTCTATCTATACAATCCCTGATGATATAATCCCTATAATACAGTATAATACAGTAACATTGATTAAAAAATTAGACGTACACCAGACTGGCACTAGACTGGATTTATCTAGTAAAAAAAATGACAAAATTAATGAAAGAGAATACACTATTTAGTAGAATAATTGTAAGTTAAGAAGTATTCTGAGAATATTTTGCTTAACCTTAGCTTTGCATGACCACAGTTGGGTAAAGTGAATCTTGTGAAAAACTGTGACAGTCAAATACTCAAATTAGCACCAAAGCAATTATTAACATTTTACCAATTATACTTTGCTGTCATCAAATTATATTTTTGTCATTGCTGTTACTTTGTTCTATTCATAAATGGCATTCGAGTTTAAAATAGCATTGAAGTTCCTCTTTACTCACAGTTCAAAGTGTTCCACTGTGCTCCATAATCTCAAATTTCCTCAGAATCTTTCATAATATAGTTTATTTTCTTGGCTTAAGACAAAACAAAACAAAAATCTTTCTAGAGATTTATAAATTTAGCATTAAGAAAAAGATTACTGACTTCTGTAGCATACTTTATAAAAATATGATTATGATAGAAGACAATTAAACAGATAATTTGCCACAATTTTTATCACTTCTATCACATAATATAGAGCTTCAGTGTTAATAACATTTTGTAACTCCATTAAAAACATAACCATTTTTATATGTCATGATCTCATATTTACCATAGTCCTGAGCTCCTATCTCGGAATTCTGTCATTAGATTTTAGAGCACTTTGCGAAATTAGGTTAAGTGCCAGTCTTGATCTACTGAAAGATGGAGGATTTATGTGACGTGTATGGCTGCCAACAAACCAGTAACACCTAATGGAATAAAACAAAGATCTAGCGGGATTGTTCCTCGTAAGGTAAAAACAACATGGTACTTCGGTAATTTTGCATGGTTTAGCATTTTTTTATAAATGTACATTTTAATTTGTTTTATTTTAGGTGTATTTTTCTGACATTGTAGTTATCAGGAATGTAACTCCCTGCAGGCTATTTTTTGTTTGATGTTATGGGTTTCAGCCAAGACTTTACACAGTGGGCACCTTAGCACAACAGTTTTGGAGAGCCTAGCTGGGGAGTACTTAAATTTTCAGATATTAACTAACATTTCATCTGAATCTTGTCATTTTAACTTACAATACAATCAATAACAATTTAACAAAAATTTGATCTTGGTTTCATTTTCTGAATTTTCTATCTTTTCCAACTCAGTCATTCTGCTAATCTACTGATTCCTTACTATTCCACAGCCCTATTGTCTGTGTCGACAGTTCAGAGTTTTGTAAGATTTATCACAAATATGAAATTTATTAAAGTGAATAAAATACTTCAGCCTCTGAGCCCTGGCATTTGTTATGACTTTCTTCACAATTTGTTTTGTTGTTTCTCCTGGGTAATAATTGCCCCTGTTATCTTTATTTACCTCTTACTCCCTTGGTAACTCATTTAATTTATTGGAAAATAAATCTCATTCTTGAGCTAGGCTTCAAGCAGAAATGCTTTTAAAACTATGTTCACGTAAAAAAAAAATCCCAGGCTCCAGAACTTTTCCTAGCATGTCCTAATTGACTGTGCCTGCCCATTTTGCTGCTTTCTTATTTGCACCATTAAAAATGTCTACATAATCCTGAAGTTTCCCTTTGAGCATGTAATTTTCTTTTAGAATTTTACACGACAGTTTCTATCCTATACACTCAACAATGGAACAACTGCTTTTTTAGGAGCCATAAATGTACTAATAAGCATAAGCTAATTAATGAGCTGAATTATTCAATTTAGTTGACTATAAAAGTAGTATACACTGAATTCAGGTCTACTGAATGTCTTGTAATTACATAGCATCCCCCACAAATATACACAACAACCAACATTAGTTTAAACATATTATTTCTTTTAATCAAACTCTTTCTGAGTTCTAACAGTGTTAGAACTCAGGTAGAAGCTGAAAACACACTGCATTTATTACGTGTCAGGAAAGTGTTAAAAGTAAAAATATACACTTTTATAATACAAATGTTTGTGTTGAAAATAGCTGTAGGGAAAGAATATCCTGGAAAGTAGGATTTGGAGTAAATTTTCAACCTCACTGTCTATTGATGTTTGAAATATGTAGAAAAACTTAAGGAATTATTATTTTTTTTAGGAAAATTAAAAGACTTCTGAATACTTCTGTTGCTACTTAGTTAATTTAAATGCACTCAATTAAGGTTTTGTACAGTTCTTTTTTTTTTTCTCCCATGCATGCGTACTCAAAATGTATTAGAAAGAAAGATAGCATTGTTCTTCAGAGGCCACTGTGCTCCACCAGGTAAAGAATTCATATTTTGTGCTTTATAAATACAGGGTTGTGTTTTCTGCAGTGAAGGATAAAAGACCCAGGTTTTCTCTTCCTTTTATTAGTGTTACATAAGCCTTTGGGGACATCACTCCAGAGACAAAAGGGGGAGGGAACACGATGACTGCTTTTAGATAAATTATGTACATTTTAACCTCTGTCTCTTTCTATATTTATTACAGAAAAACAACAACAACAACAAAAGAGAATGTTTTCAAGGCTGTGATGCCTAGCACTTGAAAGCTAGAGAATGCCAGAGCTAAGAATACACTGTGGGTTTTAAAAACCTCTGCTTTCTCCTGACCCATACATCTCATTCTTCACTGAAGTCCTTAAATCTATCTGTGAATAAAGAAATATTAGTTCTCTCAACATCTTGGCTACGGCATTCATTGCTGTTGTATCTATGGGTTTCAGAAATATGAAGTCACTACTACATTACTGTTATAAAGGGAGATTATTTCTCAGTGTTGTAGTTAAAGATCTGCTGCATAAAGTAAGGACTGAATTTTCACTAATTTTCATTGGTTGATTTGGGTTGAAAAACCTTAAATGCTTAACACAGTACAGTATTCAGTTCAGTCAAGAACAGCTTCCAGAATACCTCAATGCAGCTGTAAAGGATTAGCTTCTGCAAATCGTATGTTGGAGCATCAATTTATAAACAGTCCAATATTGCCTTTAGCCATCTGGGTTGTAGTTTCCTTTTAGTCATGCTGACAACTTTCCTTTCCTTTCACTCAATTCTATTCTGGTAGGAGAAAAGGGCCTTATCCAGACATACAACAAGTTCATCATCATCATCAAGTTCACCGTCAGAACTTACAATAAGATACAGGGATCCCAGGTTGATCTGAGAAAGAACACCAGATGTAATTTTTCAAAGAAAAATATATTTCTCTTGGAAACAATGAATTCTTTTTTTTCTGCCTGGAATTGTCAGCAGAAATATTGAATCTGAGTCTTTCAGAATGGAAAATTTCTGCAGGCACAGACACTGTTCAGAACACATTTGAGAATCAGCAAATGGTAGATGAGGTAATCTTACCAGTCCTATCTGCAGTATTTCTTACCTATTGACCAGTGGGCTTACCATCTACCTCGGCTTTCTCTGGATTGTTTTTCAGAGGAGAAAAAATTGCTGGCCACAGTCAAGTATTTTTAAGCGTCAAGTGGTTTATGTGAATAGAAAGTAATTTTTTCTCCAAATACCATGGGAAGGGAGGGTGGTGGAGCTCATCCTCCTTTTTACATCTTTATGTTCAGTAAGGCTTTTTCCTTCCACAGTTTGCAATCTTGTTTTTCCAGTAAACTCTCATCTCAGAGGTCTTTTGTTTTCACTGTCAGTTCAGGACTACTGCCCTTCCTTTCTTCTTGTTTTCTGGGAGACCCAAACACTGCTGCAGCTGCTGTTACATACAGAATAATTGAGTTGGAAGATACCTACAAAGATCATCTTGTCCAACTGCCTAACCACTTCAGAGCTAACCAGAAGTAAAAGCATATGGCAGTGCCTCTTGAACATTGACAGCCATGGGGCAGCATCCACTTCTCTAGGAAGCCTGTTCTGGCGTCTGATCACCCTCAAAGTGTTGAAACATTTCCTAATGCCTAGTCTGACCCTGCCCTGGCACAGCTCTGTGCCGTTCCCATCCTGCTATTGTTTCCACGAGCTGCACCTCCCTCTGCTTCCCCTCCTCAAGGAGCTGCAGAGAGCAATGAGGTCACCTCTCAATCTCCTCTTCTCAAGACAATAAAACCCAAGTTTCCTCAGCTTTCGCCATAGTTCATGCCTTCCGGCCCTTTTTTCAACTCTGGATTCTTTCAAGTACCTTAGGATCTTAATATTGTAGAACCCAGAACTGCAAACAATATTCAAGGTGAGGCTTTCCTTCTCTCACACACTCTTTTCTTTTTTAACAGACTACTTAGCACCATATAGCATCTAACAAGGTTAAGAACAGCTGCCTGTTCATCTCCTCCTATACGAAGGGTCAAGTTGGGTTTCTGGAAATTGTACTAATGTTAACTAGTTTTTGCCCTGACTCTGGAGCTCTGCACAAGTTTACATCTGAGCACATGCCTGAGGATATACAGCCTGACTAGTGGGCAAGTTTTCAGTAGGACCTGCACCTGCAGTGAAACTTAGTGAAATCCTGAGACCACCCCTTAGCTTTGTCATGCAAACAGCCATTTGGCTTCTGGGTTCCTATTATTTCCAGTAACTGTGAAACAAGATTTATTAATATGAGTCTGTGGTGCGATTTGTTTATGTGCTTGTTCTTTAAACAGTTCAGCATCCTCCAAAGGAAAAAAAAAAAGTCATCTTTGCCTGAGTGCAATATTACCGTGGCTCTGGCATCATTCAAGCAAGAGTCCTTATGATTTTAAATGGGAAACAGCTGCAACAAAGACATGCTCCATAAAAGGTTCTTACCTGTGAGAGCTATCTTGCCTATCTTGCCTGAGTATGGGTAAAATTCCTTTTTTGTCAAAACATTTTGTGTGTGTCTGTGTTGGCACTGAATACTTAGGAATTTCTTTATTCTTTTCTCTCACTGATTCACCAACAACTGGAGAAATGTCAGAACACTCATAATTTTTCTGTTTCGATTGTAAGATTAGTGCATAGAAGCTTTGTATAAATCCTTGAAAACTGGAAGAATATTCTTATAAATAGTTGAGGACATAATTTGATGAAGAAAAAGTGATAGATTTTCATCTTTTGCTTGTCTCCTAGGTACTATAAAAGGTGTATGATACAGAGGTCAATGCCTCTTTCTCCCACTCACCTTTTCAGATGCAGAATGTATTTACTTACCTTTCAGGACTGAAAGCCTCTGAATGAACCTGAGATTAAATGACCAGGAAAAGGGCAGCACACAAGTGAGCTGCAAAACTGGAGTTGTAGGATTAGTGAAGCAACAACTGACATTAGCAGTGAGTTGATGAGCTGTAGATCCATTCTGATGAAGTCTATCTGTTCACAGAGGAGTTAAGAGCAGGGCAACATTTTGAAATACAATTTCAGATTTAGTTAGATGTCGTATCACCCCCCACAACTTCACATAGCATATGATTTCAGTTTCTAGATGTTCAAAGAGCAAGACATATGAAGAACAGCTGAGGTCCGTGGTGTGCTCAGCCCAGAGCGGAACAGGCTGAGGGGAGGCCTGATGGCGGCTGCAGCTTCTCGCAGGGAGTGGAGGGCAGCGCTGAGCTCTGCTCTGTGTGACAGCGATAGGGCCCGAGGGAACGGCATGGAGCTGTGACAGGGGAGGGCGGCTGGGGGTGAGGGAAAGGGTCTGCACCACAGGGCGGTGGGCATGGAACAGCCTGCCCAGGGCTGTGTGCACAGCCCCGAGATAACAGATTTCAACAAGCATTTGCACAGTGCTCTCAGACATTGGGTTTGAATGTCAGGTGTTCCTGCGTGAAGCTGGGAGTTGGACTTGATGATCTCCATGGGTGTCATGGTTTTATGATTTTTGGTCATCAGTATTCCACACCATAACATCATATAATGCACTGGGGGTGGGGTTTGGTATCTGCCGAATGTTCGTCCGTCGGAGAAGAACTACATTTCCCCAGGAGACTTTGCGGTCAGCAAGGGGATATAACTCCAAGCAAGGTCACCTGATCCTTCTTCTTCGCCTGCTCTTCGCTGTCTGCGCTTCGCTATCTGCGCTTCGCCGCCTGCGCTTCGCCATCTGCACTTCGCCGTCTGTACTTCAGTCACTCAACTGGACTGCACTTCTCACCCCAGCATTGTGGTGAGGTCTATACAATTCAAACAGACTCTCTCTCTCTCTCTCTCTCTCTCTCATTGTATTTTACTAATACTATATTTAGTAAAATCATTTGTTCCATCTCAGATCAGTGCTGTTGTTTTCAAGTATTTTGGGGTCCCCTGCTTCCCCTTTCCCAGAGGCGCGGATCCGCAGATCCCTCCGCCCTGCTGGTCACGGAACTGGGCCGGACCAGCCCATAAACCATTGACAATGGGTCCTTTCCAACGTGGGATATTCTGTGGTTCCGTAATTCTATTTCACTCCTACTCTGGCTGGCTATTGAAGGAATTTATAGTGGACTTGCATATCTGCTAACTTTAAAAAAAAAAAAAAAAAAAAATTGGTTCTGGTTTGAATTTACAAAATATAGTCATAATGACACAGCCTTCTATTCACTTATTCAGACTGAATTCTCCTCTTCAACCAAGTCCAGTGCAGTGGACTTGCAGTGTTCAAGCACAGACTTGTATAATGATCCTAATATTTACCTAGATCTACTGAAATATTTTATTCTTCTTGCTCTTTGGCAGGTGTATCGTGTTGTAGCCATGCTGTTACTTAAAAATTCCCTGGTCCTTTCCTCCTTTTGTATTTTAAACAGATGCTGTAGCAGGAATCCTTGGTTAAATCCCTTGGCTTTTCTGCTTTCTGTTTTTTTCTTTCGTATTGCCAAATATCATTTAAGTTGTATTGAAAGCTCTCAAGGTCATCCATTGCTTCCTCTGTGTTTATTTGAATCTTCTTTGGTATTGATAATGTCTCTGAGATTTGGTTCAGTGACACATTTCATTAGCATATTCCTACTTATTGTGTCAAAAATCATTAATGAAAATACTCATTAAACTGCAAAACCATTCCTTAACGAACCCTAGCAGCGCTCTTTGTTCTGTAACTTCCATTTTCAATACCATTGTTACTATTTTTTTTTTGTGTATGAATGACTTCTTTTTTTCTATCCTTCCATATTCATGAACATTTTTTACAAGTAATTGATCAAATATGTTGATGCTGCCCAAAATAGGTTCAGGCTATGTCCTCTCCTCACGTGCCTTTTTCCTCATCAGTTACTTTATCAAAGATACACATTATGAAATTATGACGGTGTGCTAAACCTTACAAATGCAGCAGGGATGGATATGTATCACAGACGGTGATATAGCGAAAGTGCAGTACAAATGCTTTTTGTGTGTGTGTGTGTGGCACTAAATTATTGTGTGGTATGTTCTTTCTCAGCAGTTTGGTTTGGTGCCCAGTGGCATTTTCACTGCTTGTTACACTTCCAACAAAAGTAGAAATCTTTATTTTGCACCTGTTAAGAGAAAACTAACCTGATTTCACAGAGCACAACTGTCAGAACACTCACACTGTGGAAGAAAAAGTGCTTCTCACTACCAATAAGCTCTGAGAAGTATTTTAAAGCAGAGCTTTAATTACACTTGTCAGTTCTGAGCCTCCAGTCTAGAAGTGTTAAAGCAGAATTCTAAGCAAAGAAATTATTTTTGATGTTGCAGCATGAACATAATGTGGTTATCAAGCTGAGACTTTTACCTTTTCAGAAAAGTAAGCAGGAGAACACTTAAGCCTAAAAAGCATGCTATGTGTAAGTAAATGAACTAGGAATATGCTGATACTGGAAGTTGCCTTATTACCCAGAAGTCTAAATTAACTTTAGTTTTATAAGAGAAAACCAAAGAGATGGGGTTTTTTTTGGAACATAACTTGGAACTTTTGGTCTATAAATTACAATTAGGTTAGTAAGCTAGCTGAAAATCAAGCTGCAGTTATAATGTTATAGTACTAAGTGTACAATTACTCTTAATATAAATGGACATTTTATTCATGTAAGCATTGTATTCTCTGAGTTAAACAAGCCTGACCTAGAAAATGAAGGGAGAATGCAAACATTCTCTCATATGCTCTGCTGGACCTATAATAAATTTTGAGTAACTAGCCCTTCCTAATTTGGTGGTGAGGTGAGTTTGACCCCATAACTTCTACAAAAGAGAGAATTGTTAGCAGAGGAGGCACGTTCATGAGAAGAGAGTCTGCTGAATGTACTGTCAGCCCAGGAGTGCAGTACTACACCATGGAAATCAGGCTTATTTACATGGATAATAGGCACATAGACGATGATGAAGACAGAGTGTTGTGAAAAAACTTTCTGTTCAGTGAAAAGGTGTGATGGATGAGTGGGCAGGGTAAAACAGTAAGCAAGCAACAGAGCTGAAAAATTACAAATTTTCCAGTTATTAGATGATGATAATGTTAGAGGAGATTTGAAAAGGCAGATTATGAGTACTTGATGTCAAAGTCTTTTTGAACACTGTAACAGTTTGGTACATCAATTTGAGCACAAGACTGGGCTTACTTGCACATAGGACCTGAAGGTGACACAAATAGACATATAGCTCCCCAAAGATGGTCCTATGATTGATGCTGAAGAGAGGAACGTCATAGACATAGATCACAGGCAGTGGACATATGCTGTGATTTACCTTATTTGCAATTAGAAGTTTGCGCAGGTCCTGTTTTTAGGGAAGACCTTGCCCCAGATTAATGAGGGATGCTGTTTGAGGAAGGGCTGAGCATCTTTTGCTTTCAGATATGTTTTGTAGTTGCTCTGTGCTGGATTTTTGTTTTTTTTCTCTCTTTCCTTTATATATTTTTAGGCTGCTGAGCTGAATAAAATGAATGAGTTTTGCTTTTACACATTTTGGGTAATTTATATTCTTTTTGCAAGTGCACAGGTTTAATCACATAAATAATTCACAACTGTCTGTCCGGATCAACCTGAAAAACTCTCCGCTTTCTTTATATATCATTTTAAGCCTACCCAGTAGGGGAGTCTGTCTGTTCCCAACTGCTACTGCAAGTCAGCATGTCCGGTCAGCATGACACTATTGTAAAGACAAGGTGTACAATTCTTGGATATGTAATTGCCTGCGTACGAGAGATCTGGCACACAGCAGGAAAGAGCAAGTTCCCTTTGCTGGTATGATGCTATGATGGTCAGACTGCAGCCGAACTTTACAGTCATGAGAAAGTCCTGCAATGACAAAAAGAATATATGCTTGTCTGCTTGGTTTCACTGGCTCCTGTTGCAATTAATTATTTCACATACCAAATGGAAGGCTCTACATGCACAAAGTATCTGCCAGCATGACTCTCTTTCCTATCTTAAGATATTCTCCACATGTGAGCTTAAAGACACTGAAGGGAGATGTGTTCTTTTTGAAGTTTGTAAGGTTGTGATCCTGCCCATAATTTGGTTACACAAAATCCTGATTTAACAGCTGTTAATAGCTATTGTAAGCTGAGCATGCCAGCATTTGCTGAGATGAAGGTGATAAACAAAGTAGAAGTTTGAAAGCAAACAAATATTTTCAATAACTTCATGGATCTGGTGGTGGAATATAAAGCAGATAACTTTATAGTAGTGTGGGATTTGGAGATTAGCACTAGAACTCAGCACTCAGAACTGAGTGCAAAAGAAAGTAAATGGTGTCTGATGTTCACTGATGCCAGTTTTCACTAAAAATGTCAATAGTATATCGTAGCAAGCAGAAGAAATACCAGGAGAAAAAGCATGGATTTTTTTACTCGAAATAGAGAAAAAGTAGATTAAAGTATGTCCAAATATGGATGCTTTCATGTCAGCCTGGAATTATGAGTTTAATCTTCAGATACTGGGAGAAATTGTTTATGTAGTCTGAGTAGATGAGTGTGATAAAGAAAAGTGAAAAACAGTGAAACTGCCACTCTTCTAAGACCAGACAGCTTAAATTCAACCCCCCCAAGGGAAAAAATAGACATATAATGTGATTATTTTTAAGTAACTGGAAGATAACAAGCAGATGAGCAGCAGATAACAGATTTGTCAAAGACAACTTGTGTCAAACTCAGCTGCTTTTCTTCTGTAAATAAAGTAACAGATTAAGTAGGGAAAGAGTAGTAGATACCATATATCCCAATTTTAGGGCTTATTCTGGTATAAATCAGAAATGTTGAACTGATTTCCTCCAGGAGAAAATACAGCTTAATATCTAGTCCACTTAAGCTGCTTCAGAAGAGCATTATTATAACTTGGAGAACGCAAACACCAGAGTAGCTAATATTCAGTTGCTTTGCAACCAGCGGAAATAACCAGACACAACAGGATGAATGAAGTATTAATAAGTACATTTTGTCTGAGGTTTGGTGAATTGTTTGAATGTCATCTATACAAAAGTACAATTTGCAAAAATCCTGTTAGAGCATCTTGGGCTTCTTAGTAGGTACATTTTACATAGAAGGCTATCTGAAACAGGTATTCAGCATTTTCATATTCCCTAAAGTTTTTTTCTTTTTTGCAAGGTGAATATCTAAAAATAGAGACACCAAAAAATCATCAGTCATTTCCAATTTGACTATCATTAATTTTAAAACTTACATAAAACTTTATCAAGATTAATAGAAGCTATTCCTGAATGTCTGAGAGTTTTTTTTTTTCCTTCTTCTTATTTTTTGTGGATATTTATTTATTTATTTATTTATTCTTTGTTACACTGAATAACAAAATGTAGCAGAAAGATCCTTAGCATGTTGGTACAGATGAGTCAGAAGTTAATAGAGATCCTTACCCTCTGGAGTTCACAGTTTTGAAATTTGAATCTAATTTTTATCTTGAAATATATACGTGCCAAATAAGCCACATAAAGTGTCTTTATCTTCCTTGATTATAAACCTAAAATATGTATGTACATTTCTACATTTGTCATTCTAGAATGAAATCCTCAGATGAAATTAAGGTGTGTGCTCTTTCCCTCATTTAGACTTTTCTCCCTATTTTCTTACTGTATTTAAGACCTCCAAAATTGCTGTGGACCCTCATTTTAACAGCTTGCTGTATTCTCTACCAGTTTCAACAATTCTAACATGTCTCAACAATCCTTGATAAGAAGTCTATGCAACCTGTTGGCAACAAGGCCCATATATTTTGAATCTCTTGTTTTGAATCTGCAAGATTACTTCTTCTGGTCACGTAAACTAGAATTAGTGTGTAGCAATAGGACAAGGAGTAATGGCCTGAAAGTTGAACATAGGCAGTTCCCTATTAACTGGAGAACTTTTTTATGGTAAGGGTGATGAAACACTGGAGCAGGTTGCCCAGGGATGTTGTGGAGTCTCATTCTATGCAAATATTTAAGACCTGTCTGTACGCCTGTGTGTGTGACCTATTGTAGTGTAACTGCTTTAGCAGGGATTACCTAGAATTCTTCACCTACTGAAGAAGCCACATGCTCAAAGCACTGAATCATAACCTCCTGAGATATGCTTAGCATCTGGGACCCTTCCATTTCTTTGTAAAGGAATTTAGCATTTCCATCAGAAGCACTGCCACAGTAATGCCAGAAACTCAGTCAGCTCCTCCCTGTTCAAATCTACCAAGCCCTTGCTATGTATGTTTAATTCCTGGTTTTGGAGTTAGCTGTGGGTATTGAAGACCTAATAGTTGGCCTATCATAGAGAACTAAAGCAAATGCAGTATCTTCTTAGAAAGTGTCTATAACAGCTTCACTGTGAAAGGTGCCTATTGCCTTATTTCAGTCATAATATGCAAGATATTGGTAGTTCAGTCAAGCAGAAAAAAAACAACTGAACTGCTTATATAACATTAACAGTTACAGTCCAAAGAGGTGAAGTTCAGAAATAGAAGATTGAAACTGTCTCCCTAAGAATCATTTGTTGCTGGAAGGCAGAAAGTATGAGGATGGAGTTTAAGCAGTAATGAATCCCTGAACAGACCATAAGCATTAATGAAAGCCCAAAAGAAAGCATCTTTGTTAGCTTTTCTCCTACAAAAAATGAATGCAAAGAGGAGTTGAGGAAAAAAAAGAAAAAAGTAAAAATACATTAACTGTGTAGGCTAATTACATCTCCAGCTTCTCTCCTGAATGATTCTGGAAAGGAGATAAATGTCTGATGCATTTCATCTAGGGATCAAGAAGAGATATTTTGTGTGTGTATATATATACATATATACATATATACATATATACATATAAAGTTCTTTTTGACAAGTAAATCTTATAAGCCTTTAGAACCATGTTGATCATTTTTGATGTCGTAAATGAATGTTCTATTCTTTTATTTTCTGAATGAAATTGTTTTGACTGTCTGTTTTCCCTGCAGCCTGGCTTGAGTGAAAAGCAATTTCTGAACTCACTATCCCATAGGACCTTAAAATCAGGGCACTGGAGCCTTCTTGAAACACTCACCAAGCCAATATGATTCTCCAAGAAAGCTGAAGGTAACATGAAATACACAGCTGTGCAGACTACTTTAGGAGCTGATAATACATATGTTTTTTTCCAGAGACATTACTAGCTAAAAAATCTTGACCTGAGCTGTGAGATCAGGAACAATGCCAATCTCCCGAGGATGTTTGTATGGATTTGTGCTCAGCTCTCTGTCTCCCTGTAATGGTGTCAGTTAGTTCTCCTGGACCTGCTAGATCCTTGGCTCATGCCAAGAGGATGAGACCAAAAGTTAACTGCTCTTTCTCACAGTCCACAGGAGTTAATTTTGCAGCAGGCAGCAAGGTGCTGTGTTAGGTCTCTGTTCATTTGTCTCACCTTTACTTTTTCAGATGTGTGCTTTTGACAGTCGACTTTGTTCAGGAAGCAAATTAAAATAAACTGTAGAATGAACTAATCCTTAATTACTGAGAAAGATTTTATACTCCCCTAATTTCACATGAATTCATATTCTATACAGATGAATGCAATCTTATTTTCTCTTAGCCAGTGTCTCTTTACAGTAGAAAAGTGTTTTGGATACCTCAGAATATGCCATTCAGCTGAAGTCAATCTAGATCTTTTATTTACCTATATGACTGCCATTTTGTCTCCTGGATTTCTGTGACACGTATGAACCATTTGAACACACTAATGTGTATTTATTTCTGCTAACCTGTTGATTTAAGTAGTTTACTATATCACTAAAAAGTCAATATTTTACAATATATTTTTCCTTTGGTAATTGGCAAGTAATAGAAAATTAAGATGGAGAAGAGCTGACTTTGGTTCTGACTCAGCATCTTCTGTGGCTTGTAGAAAATGCTCTGTAGTCTTTTATGATACAAAAATTCAGATTGTGAGGTGTTATGTTTGCCAATGTAACATGCCCTAATTGTTTGAAAGTTTTATAAAAGTCAGTTTTATATACATTCTCTAAAATGACTGTTGTAAATAGGGTGTTTGAATTAGCCTAGCTTGACATATCCATGTGACTTTTCATTGTAATTATGTTTTCGGAAGATTTTGCCATCCGCAAATGTTATTGACAGTTATTTGACATTTACTTTTACATATTGATAAAATAAAATAAATAATCTCCTAAATAATCTCCTAAATCTGACCCTTGTAAAATCCCTGTAGACACATGATCTGTAGATGAGAACCTCTCTGGTTTTGAGAACTGTCATTCTGCTATTGATGACTTTAATTTGTGATGCATTTACATTGCTAATCTGAGATTCCTAGCCTTACAATCATAATTTTAAAAATTAAGATGCCTAGAAATTTCTGAGAATATATTTGGACATAGCTACCATTAACAAATAACCAGTGTGTGTAACAGTCTATGGACAGAGTATCATTGCTCACATGTGCTCTTCCTTCTGTACACTGAATATTCTGCTTTCAATGAAGATAAGCAAAGATACCTCTGTACATGCTGCACAATTCTTCTTTCACTGCTGTGTATAGAAAACTGGTGTGTGACTTTTCTTCTGCCCCATTACCTAATGGACCTCTGATGTATGTTGTACACATACTGTTTGATCTTGAAACTTTCTCTGCCTGAGTAAAGAAGACTTTGAGAGGAAGTGCAATTTATCAGATGGAGCATTATCAGATGGAGATGCAACCATTCCAGAGCTCTAAGACCAGTTTTGACATTAAGTTAATACACTATGTTAGGAGAATCACATCTCTGGTCAAGAGTGAAACAGCGATTACATCTACCTATCTATTTAATAGATAATAATGGAAGAGTCATTCAACACTTGAGAAGTAGTTTGTGAGTTTCAGAAGGAAGGCAGAAAATGGTGGTGCGAGGTGTTATCTAAGAGGGAGTCTTGCAAGGAACAAAATCTATCTCCAGCTTCTGATTCAGTCTAAGGCTTGATTACTGAAGCATACTAATTGCAGAATACGTATTTTTAAAAAGTCTACTAAAATACACATACTAAAAATTAAAAAAGAGTACAAAATGTATGTACATAAGTATTTGAAGTATCTCTCTTTAGACAGATAAGAAATTCAGCGTGTCATATTCACTGGGTGTTAATTGTGTTGCTCATAGATAACAGAAATTTTTTAGATGTTGTGGTAATGAAAGCATAAAAATAAAAGTAGTTAAATTTATATCCATTAACTCTCATAGATTCACTTTTAAGAGTTTGTTAGAAATTCTTGTTCAAAAATGTTTTTTAAATTTAGAGACAATATTCTCACAGAGAAGTTCAAGTTTGGATAATACACATATCTTACTTTCTCTTACTTTCAGAAAAAAAAAAAGAAAAAGAGAAAAAAACCAGCAAAAACCAACCCAACCCAAAACAATGCATCCCCCCCCCAAAAAAAAAATAAAAATAAAAATCAAAAAACAACAAAACAACAAAAACAAATGAAAAAAAGTGAAAACCAAACAAAAACCCAAACACATATTTTGACAAAATATTCAAAATCTGTCAAATTTCTATTATACAAAATTATAAGAACTGAAAAATGTATGACTAGAATTCTAAAGGAAAATGTACCTCTTTCAGACACATTAATCAGATGTTTCCTACACAAACAATTCAATATATTTAAGAAAACCCGAATAATTATTGATATTGATATGATAGACATGATGAATCTTGTATCTGACTGACAGTTTCTAGAGGTAAAAGTCATAAGGTAAACAAAGTGAAGTTGAAAGCTACAGAGAATACTGCATAGACTTAAGAAAATTGAAAGGAACAAGAAAAATATGGTTGACAGCAGTCATTGGAAAAGTTTAAAATTTCTAGTTAGCACCGATCAAAACATGTAAGATTCACTGTAGAATTATGTTCACACAAACAATTTTGTCAGCTGCTGAATTATGAAACATGAATACAATCATGATGCCTTTGATTGAGCTCTTGTGCAGAGATCTCATTCAGGTCCTGAGAATTAGGCCAGTACTTAACTAGATTGACTGAATTGGAGCTTATTTGTTTTGACCCTATGATCTCCTGGATTTTCAGTGAACAAGAATAACACAGAAGTGATGTTATACAGAGTAGGATCTAAATAGAATGACTTTTGCAGGGGGAGATGTAATTTACACCAGCTAAAATGTGAATTATACAGTTTATAACAGCAAATGACCCACCCTCCTTGTATCACCAGATTTTCCAAGAGCCCATTTACACTACTTCATCTGATTATGCTCAATATTTATTTCTGTGAGACAGACCTGGCAAATCTTTTTGATGAGGGACCCTTACTATATTCAAGTGAGCGTTCCAAATCTAAGACTGGTAACATTATTTGGAAAGGATCATATCTTAAGGTGCCTACAGATTTGTACCTTTTCCTCTAACCTTTCTTGTGAAGAATGTCACTAAGTTCTGTATTTTTTAGGGAGTCAGGAGAAGTTTGCTTTCTGTTTGTTACGAATCTTGGAGTCTTACTGCATATTGGAGAACAAATCTAGCTGCATTCTTCAATGTGTTTCTTAATTTTATAGTAATAAAATATGTATGCTTTTGCAAATATCAGTTACAGATTGCCTTTTCTTCCAGTCAAAGTGAATTAGTCAAAAATAACTTTCCGTCTCATTGATACTAATGCCTTCATACTGACTTAGCATCGTCAGACCTCTAGAGCTCCTCCCATTTCACATCCCCTCTAAAATCTCATTATTTAAGGAAATAGTTTTTATACTTTGTTACCACGTAACTTTGCCATCTAAGTGTGTAAAAACCGAGCTTGAACATTATGACAGTGCAGCTCACTTCTTACATGACTTCCAGCTAGGCAGAGAGATTTGTAAGCATTTACATGTATTTCAAAGGTTTTAATCTCAGCAACTTCAAAAAATCCTCCACTGTGTTGCTGTTTGTGTTAGATAGAATCCAACAGAACAAACATGATAACTTTTGCTTGGGAGAAAAATATTTGGAGCGAACTTGGGCTATTTCTGCTTTAAGCAATTGGTGATGATTCTTAACTTCTGAAAGGTCCCAGAGATCATTAAGAAGCTGCAGTAGTAATTTGTGAAGCAAGTGGTGAAGCACGTTTTCATTCAGGTACCACTGTCCATACAAAAAGATCCTTTTATTCCTCTCAATGATGGCATACTGTTTACAGATTGAGAAAGAAATGAAAAGATGGAAAAAATATTTTCTGAAGCACTGTATTCTCAGCAAAGGTTAAGGAGGAGTTCTGCTTTTCTTGCTTGTTAAGTTTTTTTTTCAGAGCAAGGAAGAAGGACACATGCAGGAGAGATTTCTGAAGAGCTGCAAGGAGGGTTTCTCCTTTGCATACAGAATGAGACTACAGAAGGGCCATTGTTGCCTCTTCTGGCTTTGCTGATTCTCTCAGAAGATGAATTTTGGCTTCACAGTTGAATGTAGGGGACATTGTGCAGTTTTATTACCTTGGGATGAAAGCAGAAGCCAGACTATATGATTATGTTCTGCACCACATTCTCCTTATGTAATCTATCCCCGCTGACAGGGAAACAGTTTTT
This sequence comes from Lagopus leucura, assembly GCF_019238085.1. Lineage (NCBI taxonomy): Eukaryota > Metazoa > Chordata > Aves > Galliformes > Phasianidae > Lagopus > Lagopus leucura. The sequence goes on from NW_024962254.1 coordinate 9,370,672, forward strand.
CCTGTTTCTACAATTATTCTCGTTTTCTTCCTGTCCAGTATGCTGAAACATAACCAAAATTTGAGCCTGTAATCAACCTTATTCTCTCAGATACTGACTACCCATGTAGTGTTTGTTTCCTTCTACCTTCTTTGTATGTGCCTTGCTTTCTAAGATGTTTTAAAATATACATGCTGAGCAGCACTCAGGATTGATTTACATGTACAATTCATTTGTGCACAGAGGAGCAATCACACCAAGTTTATATATAAGCCATCATTAATCTGTTCAGCAGTGCATTCCCATGTTAGCATGGAGACTCATTGACTTTCCAGAATCACACAGGGAAAAATTCACTGCTGTTACAAGGGCTTTGCACCAGTTTTTTCCCCTTTGTGATATGTGACTAATATTATCCACTTACCATCAGGAGGCTGCATCTCTGGTGCTCAGTTCATTAGCATTTGTAGAATACATCAAAAACTCAAAGTGAAGTATGCTATCTGCAGGAAAAAGAAAAAAGAACAACAAAAAGTAACTGCTAAGAATATATGTGTGTATATGTAAAAGTTACTCAGTGAATTGACCTTTTTCATTAGCACTGGTGCTTCTGGTCCATTCTCACATTTTTGAATGTCTTCAATTCTATAACATCTCACATTCATTCTGTTGTCCATTTCTTTTTCAGTTGCAAGCTCAGAACATTTTCATCGACATCAAAGAAAACTAAACCGAGGTGAGAAGCGTCTGTAGTTTTTCAACCTCAGCGTATTTGGAGTGCAGTAGGATTAGCTTGCTTGAAAATTATTCTGTTGTTCCCTGTCTCCAGGGATAAATATATATGTATCATACATATATGTATACATACATAATAAAAACATATACATAAAGTTTTTTTAGTCAAACTGACATACTCTTATTCTGATTGATATTTTCCTGACTGATATATCTACTGAAATATCAAACAATTGAATAGCTTGTGACAGCACTACTTATTTTTCATATATATTAAGATCACATAATCTGCTCTTATTTCGGTATTGTTGTTTTTTTGTTTTGAAATTGTAGAAATTTCAACTAATATCAGTTGGTTTGTGAGCATTCAGTCACATGAATTCCCTTACTTTACATCTGTTTGACTTCTACTGGAAGAAAGCATAGAATAACTGTGAATCCTGGGATACTTTATAGACAGGAAGTATCACTGTTTCATTAATATTGTATTTGCTTGTAAATGGGCAGTATTCTTTCCCTCACTTTTACAATTTAATTTTCATAAATTTTAATTAGTTATTACAGTTTTTACTTATGATGTTCTTGGTATATTTAAATACAGCTTCCTAATTGAAAGATTTTTTTTATTCTCAATATTACTTGTAACGTGTCGCTCAGTCACAGTGGAGTCGATATTTAGCTGTTCTGCACTAAAGTCTATTTAAAAATTGAAAATACTCTTGCCAAGGAGGTAAGCGTGGAAGAACTAGCCAGGATAAATTCCATGACTTTTAAGAGATTCAGAAAATGAGTATTTGGAGATGGAGTATCACAATGGTTCTTAATACAAAAATTCTGAAGCTGCATGCGTAGAACATAGCCAAATTATATCCAGACTTTTGTGCTTTTGTGGTCTTAGTTGTTCTCTCATGCTTATCTATTGGTGCAAAGAGAAAAGAAAAAAAAAAAAAAGGGAGAGAGAGAAAATGGCAAAACAAAATGTAAATAACTTTGCAATTTTTACTTTAATAAAACAAATTAGTTTTCTAGGCTTCCTGTGTTGCAAATGATAAGATATATGAATCTCCTTTAATGGGTCTTATCCTTCCTAGGACTGTCCATTCCTGTCACTTCATTTACAGCAAGGTTGTGCCCTGTACAAGTGGCTGATTCAGGCTTTCGGTGATATCCCTTGCATATCACAACCTTATTTGAGTTACAAGGCTAGGGATAGACCATGGTGTGAGAAATGTGCTCTCATACTCTCCGCTTCTGCCTGGAAGAAATTACCTGGCAGTGCTGGTCAAAAGCCAACTGAACACAAGCCAGCATTGTCCCCTTTCACACAGCACTGGTAAGACCACAGGTCAAGTGCTGTGTTCAGTTTTGGGTCCCTCACTACCAGAAAGATACTGAGTTGCTGGAATGTATTCGGAGAACAGCAACAAAGCTGGTGAAAGGATTAGAAAACAAGATCCTGAAGAGTGGCTGAGGGAATTGGAGTTGTTCAGCTTGGAGAAAAGGAAGCTGAAGAGAGAGTCTGTCACCCTTTGAAACTATCTGAAAGGCTGCAGAGAGAATGGTGGTCTCTTTTTTCAGGTAACAAGTGATAGTATGCAAAGAAATGGTCTAAAGGTGGCCAGGGGAGGTTTAGTTTGGATATTAGGAAGAAGTTATGAATGGAGAGGGTGGCTGAGGATTGGAACTGGCTCCTTAAGTGGTGGAGTCATCATCCCTGGAGGTATGTAAGCAATGAGTGGATGTAATATCTTAGGTACAGTGGTGGACTTGAAGTGCTAGGTGATGGCTGGACTTGATCTTAAGGGCCTTTCCTAACCTAAAAGAGTCAGTTTCTATGATACTAATTTTGGCGTACGATTTCGATGTACCATTAAAGTACAACTTTTGGACTTTTAATTTAGACAATACTTCTTAGATTGAACTGCACCCAGAAGGAAAATTCATGAAAACTAACACTGCTCAGCTTTATTTCATATTTAGTGTTGCCTTTTCCTTCATCATCTAACCAAGGAATTCTATAAAGCACATAAACTTATGAGAAAATGGTCACCTGACAGGATAACTAGAAAACAGATGGCCAGCTATAAAAGTTTGCCATTAAATACTGTGTCCACTTTATATAATCGAGAGTCGAGTTAGCAGTCAAGCCTAAAACACATTCTCAAAAGTAATTCCTGTTGGCATGATTTTCTGGCTTTAGCCAGGGCACTCTCTTTTAAAAATTAAATTTACCAAAAGGGAAATAAAAAATGATCTATTCCTGTAAATCAATTTACTCCAAATTGAAATATCTTATTTTCAAATTGATCTCAAAATACAGAGCTTTATTTTCTTTCACAGAGACTGGCACACATCATTTTCTTCCAGTTCCTGTTTTATTCAGAGTATATCACTTCAGCTTCCATTGTGTCTGCACAGAACCAATTCTTGTACAGCTCTGTACCTCACCCATAATTTGTTCTGTATAGTGAGCCTTAGAAATTACATGAGGTCTCCAAATGAAGTACAACCTGACTAATAAAGCTGGCCAATAGGAGAGAAAGAGAAACAGAAGCGTCAATCTCCTCTGGCAAGGAGAAGAATTCCAGAAATTTGAAGAAAAATCCTTCACTTCCTTTTAATGGTTTCCTCTTTAAACTGATCCTCTCTGTAGGTAGAAACAAGCAAGCAACAAAAAATTTCTGACTAATATTAGCAAGGAAAAGGAAGACTGATTTCACAGTGTCTAATGAAATATCTTTGTCTGGAACATGGGAAATTGAAGCCTATTCTTTATGAAGAAGGATGCATTTTACTATTACCATTTGCAAAGTAAGGATTATCTGGTGAAAAAATATGCAAAAAAGTGAAACTTGGTGAAGATTAAGACACTTACTTATCTCAGTCCCTCCTGTTCACGTTCTAATACATTCCTTTGTGATTATATATCAATTTATCTGATCCCACAGAGATATCTAGTGATATGCTAGGGTTGATTGGTCCTGCCAGGATCAAGCTGTTAGAGTCCTATCTCCTATCTTTGGTGGTTGATTCAAATGCACTAAAGCATTCCCAAGAGCATTAGACACATGTATGAGCAACTGAATCCTCCTGTGTGTTCTTTCTTCTGTGAGATCTGACACTCCATGCCATTGTTTGACCATACTGATTGTTAGAGACCTTAGATATTTGGTATGTGCTTTTACTATATATACTTAGGTATATATATGTGTGTATTATATTATATATATTACATTATATGTATGTTATTTAGCTAACCTTATCTAGAATTGATTCTCATGCAAATTTCCTACAGAATAAGGGGTCCTAACAGCTATGGCTTTACTTCAATTACAATTGTCCTTAACCACAGACACTTATCCACACTTCAAACCATCTCAACATAGGAAGTTAAATGTACTCAAACAACAGAGTATCAAAACAATCTCTTCTGAGGACAGTGGTAATACTGGGACTGAAATCAAGACAGAAATCGTTTCACCTCTGCCAAGACAATGGCCCAGCTGCACATGCCCAGGAACACTGTTCTGCTCACCAGTTTGCAGTTTGTTGGCAAGAACTCAGGCAAATAGGAGTCCAAGCAGGTGAGACTGGAATTTTCTGACTGGAGTGAAAGCTCCCAGGAGCTCTGTAATAATGACTCTACAATGTTCAAACATCAAGGAAATATGTACGTATTATTCTAGATGAATTCTTCCCTGTTTTTATCTTCCTTGTTTCCTAACTTCCTTTCTTTCATCCCCTTTTCTCTCTTTCTCCCTTTGACACTGTAGCCCACAGCCTTTGATATCACCTGCAAGATGACAACTTAATTTTCCCTGTAATTTGTCACAGGGGAGCTAAATTGGTGATGATTTCCATTATAATTTTGCTAATATTGGCTTAACAAGTGTACACTTTTCCCAGAATATCATTGGACTGTCTTACTAAAAGGGAAAAAAAATGATTTATTTTTCATTTTAAAAGTCAAAAGCCAAATTTGCGTACAGAAGAGCAATTAAAAAAAAAAAATGTTAGTATCAGTGAATGTGTTTTGTTTTAAATATGCAGTCAGAAAACTACCTGAACAGTACCACTGTCTTACAGCAATGTGGCAATTTAACTATTTGTTCTAAACACAAATATACCTATTATTACACAGAGTGAAAAAAGCAACAACACATAAAGCTATTATGAATCTTTTGTTATCAGATATCAATAACAGTTTTGGTCTTGACTCTACTGGGTACAGGATTTTCAATACTGTGTTTGTGAACAGTAACAGAAAGACAGCGTGGAAGGAAAACAACCTCATTTGGTACCCTAAGAATAGCTGTAGGAACAGCAATATATCAGCTTCCTAATAATAAGGCAGATCTCTCCTTTCTCCCTTCAGTAAAACAGATTTCACTGGGAGAACAAATTTGTATTTCGGGCTTTATATTTTTGAATCTTTGCATTTACTCCATGCCTGGCAGCATGGGTTGCTGATGGCGAGAGAACTAATCTCAGGCAACGATTCCTTTCATAAGCAAAGTGAAGAAATTACATAAAAATTACACAAGAATAGAAGAGAAAGTGCTAATCTGATTTCCAATTTCTTTTTAACTTTCCTCAACTTTTCAACCAGACGCAGATGACAGCTATTTGGGGTCGTACTTTATTTCATGCTAGTGACTAAGAGTGAAAATGGTTTATTTTCAGCAGTGCTAAGTGGCTCTGGAGCTGATTGCTTCAAAAGGCTCTCAGCAACTCTGAATGAGGCCAATTTGATAAGCTGCACATCATCAGCCTTGTAGTCAGTCCTATAAAACTTCTCAGTTAAGCAAATAGTGTCCAAGAAAGGACAACAAGGCACAGGATCTCATCAAATAACCTTTGCAGTGCTATGATTTAAGAAGGCTTTCAGAATATTAGGAATATAGATTAGTTTGTAGCATTGTATCAGTGATTCCCTGCATACCGCTTTTGTAGGCACTTCTAATCTTTATTAGCTATCCTTCATGCTCATGGTTGTAGAGAAGAAGTTTCCAGCTAGATGCAGTTCTGAAATGATTTTTCCAGTGTGCTATTTTTTAAAGCTGAAACTGGTGCCTTCAGACTTCTGCCCATGTATGTGGAGCTTGGAAAAGAAGTAGTAAAGTAGCATGTGTCACAGCAAAGGAATGTGAAAGGAAAAGGTGAGGTTTAAATAAAGGCATAGAGCAGTTTTAATCTGGAGAAAACTGGAATGTTTACATATACATATATTTTTCTAATCACCTGTATTTTCCAGCACAGGGACAGTCTATGCTTAACTTGGCATTAATTCAAACGTCTGTTCCCCAGAGTTTTTGTCTCCAGTTCTAACACATTTAATTGGAAGTGGTTCTAATGTCAGATGTTTGAGTGTTGGTTGTCAGCAAAATAAATAATTCTCTATACTGTAGGGAATGGGATGAGTCTGGAGGTAAATGTGAATGTGTTTCAACATCATCACTGATCAGTATGTGGAATGAAATATTTTTTGCCATCTGCTATGGACAGCTAATTAGGTCCTTTATTTTAGTTAAATCTATATGCACTAATCCTTACTAAAAAATATTAATTTCACAGCTTTTGTTTTCATTTTTTTGCACTGAATCGTTTCCAAATTGAATTCTGCCTTCAAAAATGCAAATAAACAAGGAGACATAGGAACAAAGATTCTGTGGTGGATGAACAGCAGTGCACCCATGTGTAAAGTTGCAACTAGAAAACTTGGTTTGAAAACAAGTGGCTCTGAAAGTGAACTCAGGAGACCTCAGCTGGGAATGATAGTGTATTTTCTTGACATTTTTTAATAGTAATATTTAAATTACTTTAGAATGTTTGATAATTTGTAACGAAGGGATAATTTCTGAGAGTTGTCAGCCTTTCACCTGTCATCTCATCAGATCTAACTTACCTCAGCTATATTATACTCTTTAAATTCTTGGAAAGCCGAAAGTCAAATAATGTATTTCTTGCATAATTAATTAGCTTGGCAGTATTTCAATGATAAAAATAAAAAAAGAATTGAAGAATATAGTTCAGTTTTCCTAAATTGCTTTTTAGATTTTTCCTTTGTTGTTATGAATTTATGTTCTGCTCTTGCAGTCCTTAAATGCATTGGAATCTCATTCTTGGACACTCAGATACTCATTTAGTATCTATTTAGGCACACAGTATGGTCATCTGTGTAAATAAGAACTATTTGAAGACTATACCTGAACATATAAGACACATAAGAAATATATCAATATAGTATCTTATGATTGTCATCTACTGCTGTATCTATAGAATATTTTAGCTCTTTGTTTTCCTTATGCATTTCCATCTAACAAATCTCACAAAAAAGTTGAAAACTGATAAAAAAGAAGTAAAACAATTAGCCTTTTTTTTTTTTTTTAGAATAAGAAACTTAAAATGCTTTGGGATTTACATCCTTGATGCATTTCTTTCTTGTTGCCATGGTTCTTTATTTCTCATGTGGATAATTTTTAACAATAGAGGATGCCAAATTATTGGGAATGCAGATTTCTTTTGAACTAAAGCAAGTAAAATCCCTAAAACATAAGAGCTATAACCTCAAAAACACCAACATTACTACATCAAAAGGCCTTTGAAGGACCACATGGGTAAGCTAGTGTAACATTATTTTATCCTTTCAGAGGATTAACCTGACACAAATCTTTTTTTATTCCAGCGCCGTATTCATTGTAACTTTTTTTTTTTTTTTTTTTTTTTTTTTTTTAGAGGAAAACAGTGTGCATGGCATTGCTACATTTCAAAACCAAAATATTTATGGCTCAGAAAAAAATACCTTTCTGAGAAGAGCAGACTGAGTAAACTGGGAAATGCTACAATGTTGGCATTCCTGTTCCTCCATAGGGCACAGAGAGCCCAAGAGGCAGATAGGCTGAGTCCTACAAGCAGTAGGCAGACGGAAGTTCTGATAACCCTAAGATTTTTGTCCTCTAGCCTCTCAAATCAGGGTGTCACTCACTCTATCCAGACAAAGGTAGGTCCTGAGGGACACAAATTTTTTAGTGTTACAATTGCTGCTGCGAGGTATACACATTCAGCTTGGAGAAGGGCAGCACAAGCACTGACTTTGTGCATCTAATATCTTATCTGCATAAAGGAGCCCAGAGTCTCCCATGTGTCCGTATTTGTAGATGTAGATTTGTGTACAGACCTGGATGTGACTGGGAATGATGAGACCGAAATATTTGTTGGCTAACAGTCAACCACGATGGAGCTCTTCAACTGGAAGTGGAGTTAGGAATCAGATCTGTGTTCAAGGTTGCTGTGATTTTGGCTGCCAAATACAGAAAGGTTACCTCCATCTGAAATGAATAATCTCATCTGTGATGCTCAGCCTAAAGGGCTGGGGACATTTTAGGTAATTTGCAATTGCATTGCGCTGGCTGTTCTAAGCAGTGCTTAGAAATACTCCAGCCTATATCTGATAGATCACCTTCTCTCTGCTGGACATATCATTCAACTCTGCTTACCACTGCCAAAATGTTTTTGTTCGTAAAAGAAAACAGCTGGACATCAATATTTTATATCTTCCTACATGCATAGTCATAAAATGAGATATACATTGTGGATTGCATCTGCACACATACAGAGAACCACTAGAGGCCATCATCTACCACTTAGTACAAACACAAATACAGCAATTAATGCATAAGATTGACATGGAAGAACCTGTTGATGTCAACAAAGGTAGGCAGTCCGTTACTGGAATCTCAGAAATGGAAAGGGCAAGAGGACACATGGACACATAAAAATAATAAAAATATCAAAAGGAGAAACTGATAAAATGGTATTAAAGACATTAAAGCTTAAAGTATTGCTAGTGGCTTTACTTTATCTACAGTTATGACAGGGTTTCCACACATGGCAAGAGTGAAGGAATCAACTGCTGCTGGTTGCTTAAGCAGTATTTTTGACATACTACCTGTGTAGACAAGCAACTGCATGCAATTAGGTATCCAGGTAATATTACCAGGATAATTTATCTCACAGAACTAAGAATTAAACAATACGTCTTTTACCTCCAAATGTGTTTGATGGCTCACAGCAGGCTTCTAGCTCTTTGCATCTATTAAAACAAGTTCCCTCGCATAATTTGTCGTATCTATTTGTTTTCTAAGGAAAACATATTAAGGCCCAATTAAAATGAAAGCTTAAATCTAAACAAGGAACAGTATTTGTACTTTCTAATGAATGTATAATTTCTGTCATAATGCTATCAGTCTATTTCAGTCTGATCCCATTAAAGCTGACAGGACTGCATTTGACTTCAGTAGGAAATTTATCCATCACTTTTGATTAATTCTTTCTCATATCTTTGGTTAAACTTTTTATAAATATATATATATTTTTGTAATTATGTGGAGCTCTCTTCAATAGAAAAGGCTTCCACTGTACCAAACATAAACATAATTTAAATATTAGACTCTAAATAATATTTGCCTGTTAAAACTTTCTTCTGTGATTGTACAATTGTAATTTTCTCCAACAATAAAGGATTGTGACACATGTTTTAGAATCCTCTTTGACATCCTTTTATTTTCTCTTTATTTTGTTTCCTATGATCCTTTCATTCAAATGAAGAATAAATCTCCCACAAGAACAAAACCAAGTAGGTTTTCTCAGCAGTTGGGTCTGGATTATGGCTCTCAGTCATTCCGAAGAGATCATGGCAATGACTCTGTTCTTACCTTACCTATTCAGGCACAAGATGTAGCACAGATACTGTCCTTGTTTCAGAAGTAAACATAGCACTCCTTCATTACTAGAACAAAGAGGAGGAATAAGAAATATGACCTATTATTTTATTTTTAATAAGGTGAATTTAGGACAAAAAGTTCCTCATGGAGCATTTAAAACGTGTTTACGTGCTGGATATATAAAAGATCTAAATGGAGTGTCACAAAGCTAAAGCCAGTATGATGTTAAATCTAAGTAGTACTCAATACAGAAAAGCAAGAAGTATCTGTTTGCAGTTACGCTCATGCATATGCTCAGCTTCTCCAGTTATGTATTACTTCTCTGGCCATCCAGGAGTGACCCAGCTCATCTGCAGCTTAACTTTTTTTATCTGGTGATTCACATAATGCAATGATGAGTGAGATGTGGGTAACTAATCTAGTTCTAATCATGCTTGTATTGGCTGAAATTAGGTCTGCTACTTTATTAAAAATATATATATATATACAAATATGTTCAGGCAGTTATAAAGTACAGGTTCTGATTCATTCTGTTCTCTAATTTATCAACTATATAAGTTGAAATCATGTTGAAATTCTGGGTTCTGGAGACATGATTCACATCAGCAAAATACTGCCTATCGCACAGCTTCCAGTGGCACTGCTAGCACTACTCATTTGACTAACTTCTTAGGGTTGGGAGAAGGTTTGCAGGGAAAAATGCTCTTCACCGCAAATACAACTGTCAGAATCTGAAAGCAGGTCTTGTTCAAATTTTGCATAATGGCAAAATCGCCCGTAGCAGCAGCAAGATGCTAATAACCTGCTTTTTTTCTAAATTCCCTCAAAGGCAGATTTTGACATGTCTCATACTGCACAGACAGGCCTTCTGGAGAAAGTTGTCTCTGACAGAATACAGTGCTTCTCAGGGTCAGTAATTCTTCATGACACTAGCATCTTTCATAGTCATTTGACTTCTGTTTCATTAAATGCTGACCAGCTTATTAACAGTGACTTTCTGAGGTTCATCCCTCTTTATGCTTATGATGATGAGATTCAAGACGTTTCATACTGAAAGACCATTTTATTATACCCAGCCTTGCCTTCTTATGTCTGCATACAAGTTCACATGCACTGGTGCACAAGAGATCTTGGCTGGGCTTGCAGGTGTGGGTGAGTTACCATGTTAACATGATAGGATTAACATCAGAGCTAGAACATTTTGTTATATACTGAGTCAGTTTTCCTATCAGTGCAGACTCTGGCTTCATATTAAGCCTAGTTAGGACTCTGAAGTGGCGTGTAGTACGTGCTGTGTTTCACAGTTAAGTCTTTGAGAAATGTACCTGCTCTATTTACTGTGCTGAGCTGTTTTAATTCCTTACTCATTACTGAGCTTTGCAGCCTGGAGCAGGTGGTAAGGTCTACAAATGGATGTGACCAACAACCCACAACCTCTTTAGTCACAAAGGAACAAATATGTGAAGTAATTACCCAGGATGTTTCAAGGGCCTCAATGCACAAATGTGAAGAAAAACATGCTCTGAATCTCCAGTATCACATGCAGTCCCTACATTTGCTGTCAATTTTAAGCAATGAATAGTATATCCTTCTGCACCATTAAGGCATAAGTATTAAGCTGATAAAAGTTCAGATAAACATCTCTCCTACTCCTCCATAAGGTAAAGCTGTGTTAAGAACTTATTTTGATAGGCTTCTGCTAACTATTTCTTTTTTGCTTTGCTTAAAGATTTTATTTGTCTACTTATTGATTGTATTTTTTTTTTCTGACTGATTTGGAGGCAGTGCACAGTTGTTGCTTTTTCCGTTGCTTTTCATTTAAAGCTCTTTATTTGACTTTTTTAATTCTTTCATTTAATGTCAATCTATTTTGATTAGAAGACCTTTATCTTTCCCCTTGTGTGCTCATTCTGTCTCCTGTTTTGTTTCGTTTTGTGTTGTTAGGTTTATGTTTTAATTATTCCTCCTTTTATGGCTCTATATCCTGGTGATATTTTAATTAGAGACTGCTAGTGGAAGTCATATCCATTTTACCTCGTGTAGACAGAGAGTATCTCACTTCTCTAGGCTTCAGAAAGTTCTATCCATTGGAACTGCACTTTGCCTAAATGTGGAGTAAGCCGTGCAACCCTGCAATGAGTGCAGCACTGATGGAAGAAGGCCAGTAAGGAGCACTACTACTTCAGCAGGGTTTGAGCAGGCTGTAACTCAGGCTGACAGGATTGCCTGCTGGAGTGGTCTGAAGGTTGCTAAGGTTGCTCAAATACTTGCTTCATGCATTAACCCAAATGGCTTGGAGAACTTCTGGACTGACTTTTAATCCTATTTTTACCTGAAGACTTTCAACTCATTATTTCTTCTTCTTGTGAAGCGGAATCCTACGTTTAAGGTGCAGAAAAATTTCCATTCTCATTTGATTTTTTGATGAGTCATTTAAATCATTAGGTTTGCTAACAAATCACCATATAAAGGAATCACTGATCCTTCCCCTTTTCCACAGTCATCATCCCATTAAACTGAGGTTGCCATCTACATTTTGACAGCTTTTTTTCCTTTTTTTTTTCCTAAGACATTGAACAATGTCTTCCTTGTAACTTCAACACTACATATATAGTACACTACATACATAGATCCACCTTGAAACAGGATGACTGGTCATATTATACATATTATATATTATATGACATCAGCCATGGCTTTCTCTAACCAAATAATGAAAACTTTCAAGGATAAGAATGCCACATCTAGTGTGGACAAACAGTTCCAATGCTGCTCTACTTATCTGAAAAAAATTTTCCTGATGCTCAGTTTAAATATTTCAACCGGACATTTGCATCTATAGCCCATCATTGACACCTGACTTTACTGAGAGCTCCATTATTTCTGTGACCACTCTTTAAGAACATCAATGCTCTTTTTAATGTTCCTGCTCCCCTCTTAGCCTGATCTTAGCAGCTGTGAATAGACATTTAGAGATGCCAATAGACAATTAGAGATGCCATTTGGTTTTGATTTTTTTTCTAAACCCAGGCATGTGCTGGGATAGTGAGATAATTGACCATTAATACAGATCTTTTCATAGAATCATAGAATCAGAATCACAGAATCATACAATCATACAATCATAGAACAGCCTGGGTTGAAAAGGACCACAATGATCATCCAGTTTCAACCCTCCCTGCTATGTGCAGGGTCGCCAACCACCAGACCAGGCTGCCCAGAGCCACATCCAGCCTGGCCTTGAATGCCTCCAGAAATGGGGCATCCACAGCCTCCTTGGGCAACTTGTTCCAGTGCATCACCACCCTCTGTGTGAAAAATTTCCTCTTAATATTTAAGGTAAACCTCCTTTAAATATGATTGGTATATTTGATATATTCTGTTAAAACTGTAGTGCTTGAAAGAAATGATCTGGGCATCTTTAAGAAACTTGATTCCTTGCAAATTTGGAGTAGCCATATCTGCATTGAAAGACTGCACACAGTAACTTGTAAGGAATTTTAGGAAACAGAAGGAATGGAAAGGGAAGAAATGAAAGGTCATGAGACCAGAAAAAAAACAGGTACAGTGATGAAGTAGACCAAAACAAGAAAAAATGAATGAGTACAGCATCTGGACAGATAAAGTCAAAAAAAGTAAGGGGAATGCAGAAGAAGAGAGACAAGATGAAATCTTGGATCCATGAAATAAAAGAGAAGAAAGAAACCAAACTGATTGCTTATATATAAATAATAGAAATTTATTGCAGCAAATTTATCCCTGAAATCAATGGAGTTGTAAGGGGCTGAATTCAGCCCAGTATGTTTTTCTTATTCTATGAATAATAAATGAAAATAAATGATAATTACAGTATTGATCTACCTTTTACATTTAAATATTTTATTTATATTGTTTTCATTGCATGCCTCTGGAGAGTCCTATGCTGCTGCATTTTGTATTCTGATGACTGCCCAGAAATCTGGATATTGAGGGTGTTTAGTGTAAGTACTAAGAAAATCCAGGAAAGTGTTATTTCAATGTGGGTAGCAGAAGCAGTATGGTTCTCTTTGCTGTGTAATACTAATGAAAAGGTTTAGAAACTTCAGTAACTGAAGGCTGATGTATGACAGTGCTTATGGGAACCTTGGCTTTGGTGAGATGCACTGTGTTTGAGCTTGTCAGCGAGACTGTGTGACCAAAGAACTAAATGCACTATTTTAAAACCTGTGCCCTCATTTATGTAAAACTAAGGTGATACTAAAATCACACAAAATCAGGGTGGCATTATTTTGAACTCAGTTGGTACTGGAGAAAATGATTATATAATAGTCTTTAGTTCATAGCATAAATATGAGGAACACAAATATTTGGTCAAACTATTTTCAGACTAGATGAATAAGAAGAATATATGGAATATTTTACAGGCACAGGACACATTTCAGGATTGTACAAATCTTCCTTAGGGACTGTAACCTCACTATATGTGAATGGATACATGTTTTATAGCAGGAAAATAATATTTTCCTTTTAATGTGATACATGACCAAACACACCATGGAAATGTGAAGATACTTAATGATGAAAATATTAATTGGAAAATACAAAACAAAGAAAGACAAAAGCAAAACTGAGAAAAGAGAAAGAATGTTGGTTCAGAGTCCTTTGGATCTCCACACGATTTTTTCAAGTTCAGAATGTTGTGTGCAAGTTATATCAGCGTGGGTCATGGTTGCAGTTTTCAGTTAAAAAGTGCCATGACCCCTATCTGCTGCTTAACTTTTACCTTGAAATTCAAGATTCTTTAAAGGAGTATTTATATTTGAATCACCAATGAAAACAGATGGCTTCTTGTCTGTTCTCAGCACACAATTTTGTTAGAAGTATAAACATCAAATTAAAAAATATAGAAGAGACAAATATTTTAATATGGTTTTATTCTTTGTCTGATGACATAGGATTCTGTACAGCTATCTTTGGTTTCCTGCTGCAGTCCAAAGGCAGAGGAACTTTGCACTTCAAAGCCAGATCTATTGCACTTATGGATGTAGTTGGCAGCTGTGATTCAGAAGACAAAGCAGATAAAAATAGGTGTACAAAGCTAATACTGTAGGACCTCAGTGTAGAGGCCAGTTCTTGGATAGTCAAAGAATCTGTCTAGTCCAATACAATACACTTTCAGGTTCCACTAAAAATTTTAACAGTTCCAATACATTGCTACATAAATTCTATCAACTTGTGACCCTTGCAACTGATTTTAAATATTTGGCTGTATGAGCTCAAATGTTCAGTTTCTGCTTTTAATCAGACTATCTTCTTAGTGTTGGCATAGCAGTAAAGTTTAAATCAGTTCAGGAAAGTACTATGGCAGGAATTCCTCTGTTCCTGTACACTCTATATACACTCTATCTCTTTAGTAGAAAGGATAAACCAAATACTCAGTGTCTCTGTTCCATATCTAGGGAGCTTGACACCTGGAGCATTAAGAATGACATCCCCCAACAGCACAGGCAAAGTCTGAGACAAAACTCATACTGAATGTACATCTTCTGACTAATAATTTAACTATCAAGTTTAATAAGTGATACAATGTAAAAGGGTAAACTGGACAGTCCATTGAAGCATTTTTTAAGTCCCAAATATACCGTTAGAGAAAATATTTTTGACAGGAGAAACCACACACCAAGCCTCTTGTCTACAATTTGAAAGACATAAAAACACCATTTGTCACGGCCCTCTGTATTTCAAATGATCATCTGTGATTTCTGATCCCTTTGAGTAGAATAGCTAGGGGCTGAAGTACCAGAAGAAACAAATAGTACTATTTCAGAAGAGCAACACTGTTTTCAGATATTTTAAAACTTGGATCTTGGATTCTCATCATAAGAATCAAAGAGCAGTAAAAATGAAGTTAATATGGCTGTGAATGCTGGTCTTTCCACTTCTTTACTTTAAAGTTATGTCATGCGAAAGTAATCAACCAGTCACTTTCTTCCTCAAATTTTTTTCTCAGACACAGCTGTGAGTTTTAATTGGTGTTACTGGGAATGATGCAGATAGAGTAATTTAGTCCTAGTAAATATCTTTCTTCTTAGACAACACAGAAATCTCACACTGCACTGAGGAAATACGGAAACAGAGCATGAATATAATGCAAATTGTCTCACAGAGGTATGATGACTTCTGCAAAAACAGGAAACTGTTAAACAGTTGCCATGACATGTATTTTTGAAGTGAATGCCAAATCATTATTACTGTATTCCAGCAGTAGCTACAGGTTTCACCTGAGATTGGGTTCCTCAGTATTAAACAAACACATAATGAGATGCTCTGCTCTGTAGAGCGCATAGCTTGAGACAGACAAATGGTGGTGAGAAAACAAGGACATGAAGAAGTGAGATAGTATGATATCAAAGCAGAGGTTTGTAGAAACAACACCAGGATATCCTTGTTATTAAGACTAAAGCTGTCACTAGTACTTCAAATACTTCAGATTCCTTCAATATTCTCATTATCCGTATTCAAACAGTTTTTGTTTTGGGATGATATTTTCTGTGCATTCTTCTCTCTTTCTCTCTTTGCATCTGTATCCATTTACAACTTCAAATATTTTTCATAGTGCAGAAGGCTAGAGTATTATAGCTGTTCCATACATGGGTAAATGTGTTGGAAAAAAATAGAGATGAACAAATAAATCAGCTGTTTATAGGTTGGTTATAATAATTATGTCAAGCCCATATGATAATTTCTCACAGAAAAAATTTTATACTGTTTCAGAATAAGCTGCATTATAAGGAACATAATATAAATATATGACTATGTATGAGCTTACAGCTATGCTTTATATGTCCATATGCTTTGGAGAAAAACTCAAGAGATTATCTAGGCTTTTAGACCCTACCTAATCTTCACTATCTAATCTTTATTATTTGATTCATAGAATCCTTAGGGTTGGAAGGGACCCTTAAAAGCCATCTGGTCCAATTCCTCTGCTATGAACAGGGACACCTACAGCTAGATCAGATGCTCTGAGCCTCATTCAGCCGGACCTCGAACATCTCCAGGGATGGGGCATGCACCACCTCACTGCTATTATTGTAAAACTTTTTCCTTACATTCAGTCTAAAATTCACCTATTTTAGTTTGAAACCATCTTCCCTTGTCCTATCAAAACAGATCCTGTTAAAGAGCGGGGGTTACTGTGACCCATCTGCAAGACCTTTCACTTGGATTTGTTGAATCTTGTGAGGTACACCTAGACCTACTACTTAAGCCTGTCCAGGTTTTACTGGACAGCATCCTGTCCCTCAGCTGTGTTGACCACATCCCACAGTTTGGTGTCATCTGCAAATTTGCTGGCGATGCACTTGATCCCACTGTTGATGTAATTGATGAAGAGCATTTGTCCCAGTACTGACCCTTGAGGGACAGATACTCAAGAGAAAATGCTATACTCTCAAATTTCTTCTCAGTGACCATATAACTTCACTCGTCTTAAAAATCTGTATTGCCTCAGGTTTCCTCATTTGCTGCCTGGCTGCTGGGAGCCACAGATGTTAGGTAGAGTAGCTCCTTGCCTTCTTGATGCATTCAGCTGTACAGCATGATTTCCCATGAGAAATAAGGGTGTATTTGTCTGAAAACACTGCATAGACCAAGCTCTCCAACTCCTGAAATCTGCACCCTGCTCTTCTGTGTTAGTATGCTGAGTGGTTTTTGTTATATAGATTGCTTGTTGTTTTTTACATGTCAAGTTTCTGAGTAAATGTTTGTTTTCAACTCTATAAATCTCTAAGGTGGTGACTTAAACTCAACCCTTTTTCTTTTTCCCCTAAGCTCAACAGTTTTCATAAAGCTGGTGCCACTGGTAAAAATCTGCATATTCCATCCATATCTAGGTAAAAAAGAATTCCATCATATTCAGAAAAAGACCAAAAACAAAACAGTAAAGAATGACCACATTTATACCAGTTTGAAGAAAAGCAAAATCTTTTTAATTCAAAAGAAGCATAAGACTGAGAAAGAACTCCTGCATTGCCAAATAGAGCCTTCTGCTTTTGCAGTGAGCCAAGTCATATAATCTCATGCATAAAATTATTAAACTCAGTTTGAGTTGTTTGCTTTCCTCCATAACGTACATGAGATTACCCAAAACCTCCCATTCCTGATTTCTAAAATCTGTTTCCAAACCTGGTTTGTGCTGTCTAATTTATTTAAAACTGTAGGGTGTTCTACTAACAGTATGGCTCTGATTTGCTTCTGATTAAAAGAATTTCACTTCCAGTTACACTTGTACACTTGTCTATGTTCTGTCTTGAGTGTTTTAATGTCAGAATATCAGTATGCCTGGAAGGAATGGAAAGAGTCGTATTACTAAAACTCCTAGCTCAATTGTCGTTTCAAACATAACTTTCAAGAAGAGTGTCAGTGTCAGTCCAACAAAGGAATGTATTGAAAACAAATAATCTGATATGTAATATAAAATAAATGCTTCTCTGAGAACAGGTTACCATCTGGTTGCATATTTTTTTATGTTAGAATAAGCTTTACAAATGTGCATGCAAAGCTTGGCAGTCCAGGCACTAAAACTTTCTCATCACTATAGCAAGAGGACTGATAGTAGTCATAATAATATATTACTTAGCATGTAAAGGAAATCTGTTTTGTCAATACTTGCTGGGAGGTGGATGAATTATTTGCTTGACTTTCAAAGCAAAAGTGATTTAACTATGCTAGCTTAAATTGTTAGTCAAAATAATTTATGGAGGTTATTCTGATGAAGTGGGGCAAGCTGAACCTGAGCCTGGTAGCTGATCTTCGACAGCTGTGTTAGCTTCTTCTAGTCTGTGTAAGCAAACGTCTTGGATGCTTCTGTAGGCACTCTGCGATTCAATCAACCATATGTATACAGTGAAAAAGAGGGGATGATTTATAGGTTTTGCCCATATTCATTTTGACTCTGTCTTTACTGGCATACGGTAGGATAATGAGCACATCACGGGTACACTACAAATAATGATTGTAAGTGGTTTAGCTATTCAGTAAGATTTAATTAATCCCCTCCCTGCCTCAAAGTAGGCTTATCTCTGTTTACTTCTACAAATATCATAGCTGCAGTTGTATTTTTTAAAGATTGAAAGAAGCCTGGCATATTAAGTTTTATTTTTAGTCAAGAAACAGCATAGAATACGTGGCAAAAAATATCTTGTAGAGACATATCAGAAAATTACTGGGCTTCTTGCCTTTTCCAGAGCACCCACTTTGAACGGTTTGCATGAAGATATCCACATGCAGAAAGGAAATGGTAAGAATGTATACAGTAGATTAAATACAGTAAAGAAAATTATAAAAGTGCCTGAAGAAGAAAGCAGAAAAGTGCACAAAATTTATCTGATGTAGCTCACACCTGAAACATTGCTTTGTTGTGTCTGCTAACAGCCAGAGGTCAAAAGGTCATGTTTTTAAAAGGAAGAAAGAAAGAGGGCTAGGATCATTGTAGGAAGCTCTGGCTCAGATCATTTGTATTTTGGATGCAAGTTGACTGGAGGACTACTACTTAGAACTTTAGCAAGGGTGATGGGCTTCAGTGGATGCAGGGCAGTCAGCAGCAATATCACAGAATCACAGAATCACAGAATTGTAGGGGTTGGAAGGGACCTCCTGAGATCATCAAGTCCAACCCCCCTGCCAAAGCAGGTTCCCTACACCAGGTAGCACAGGTAGGCATCCAGGCAGGTCTTGAACATCTCCAGAGAAGGAGACTCCACCACCTCCCTGGGCAGCCTGTTCCAGTGCTCCGTCACCCTCACTGTAAAGAAGTTCTTGCGCATGTTTGTGCGGAACTTCCTATGCTCCAGTTTCTGGCCATTTCCCCTTGTCCTGTCTCCACTCACCACTGAAAAGAGTCCGGCCTCGGCATTCTGCCCCCCACACCTTAGATATTTATAGACCTGGATCAGGTCCCCTCTCAGTCTCCTTTTCTCAAGGCTGAACAGACCCAGTTCACTCAGCCTTTCCTCATAGGGGAGATGCTCCAGGCCCTTCACCATCTTCGTGGCCCTCCGCTGGACTCTTTCCAAGAGATCCCTGTCTTTTTTGTACTGGGGAGCCTAGAACTGGACGCAGTACTCCAGATGAGGTCTTACCAGGGCAGAGTAGAGGGGGAGGATCACCTTTGACCTGCTGGCCACGCTCTTTTTAATGCACACCAGTAAGCCATTGGCCTTTTTGGCCACAAGGGCACACTGCTGGCTCATGGCCAACCTGTCATCCACCAGGACACCCAGGTCCCTTTCCGCAGAGCTCCCCTCCAGCAGGTCATCCCCCAACCTGTACTGGTGCATGGAATTATTCCTCCCCAGATGCAAGACTCTACACTTGCTTTTGTTAAACCTCATCCGTTTTTTTTCTGCCCAGCTCTCCAGCCTATCCAGGTCTTGCTGAATGGCAACACAGCCTTCAGGCGTGTCAGCCAATCCTCCCAACTTCGTATCATCAGCAAACTTGCTGAGGGTGGCCATTATCCCCTCATCAAGGTCATTGATGAAGATGTTGAACAAGACCGGACCCAGCACAGACCCCTGAGGAACACCGCTAGTTACAGGCCTCCAACCGGACTCTGCACCACCAACGACCCTCTGTGCTCTACCAGTCAGCCAGTTCTCAACCCACCTCACTGTCCACTCATCTATCCCACACTTCCTCAGCTTTGTTATAAGGACGTCATGGGGGACAGTATCAAATGCCTTGCTGAAATCAAGGTAGACTACATCCACTGCTCTCCCCCTATCCACCCAGCCAGAGACAACATCATAGAAGGCTACCAGGTTGGTCAAGCATGACCTCCCCCTTGTGAACCCGTGCTGACTACTCCTGATAACCTCCTCTTCTTCCAGTTGTCTGGAGATGACATCCAGTACAAGCAGCTCCATCACCTTTCCAGGGACAGAGGTGAGGCTGACTGGCCTATAATTGCCTGGGTCTTCCTTCTTGCCTTTTTTGAAGACCGGGGTGACATTGGCTATCTTCCAGTCTTCAGGCACCTTCCCCGTCTTCCAAGACTTCTCAAAGACGACCGAAAGCAGTTCAGCAATCACCTCTGCCAGCTCCTTCAGCACCCGTGGATGAATCCCATCGGGTCCCATGGATTTCTGAACATTGATGTTGCCTAGGCGCTCCCGGACCACCTCTTCCCTGACTGAAGGGAGGTCTTCCATTCCCCAGATCCTCTCACTAATCTCCAGGGTCTGGGATTCCTAAGGGAGAGCTTTTTCACTGAAGACAGAAGCAAAGAAGGCATTCAGTATCTCCGCCTTCTCAGCATCCCCCGTTACCAGAACACCCCCGTCACTTAGCAGGGGAGCCACATTCTCCCTAGTCTTCCTTTTACTGTTAATGTACTTGAAAAAACCTTTTTTATTATCCTTTATCCCCTTTGCCAGATTTAATTCCAGGCGGGCTTTAGCCTTCCTTGTCGCATCCCTGCAGACCCTGACAACATTCCTGTATTCTTCCCAAGTAGTCAGACCCTTTTTCCACATTTCATGGGCCTTCTTCTTTCCTTTGAGTTTGTGCACGAGCTCAATCTGCTTGCTTGAGAAGTAGATAAAAAAACTCTTCCCTATACTTTTGAAAGCAAATATCTATGTACTTATCCTAAGGAATGAGATATTACAGATATAGATCTCTTTCATGAAAATCACTATATTAATATTAGTGTACGTGTTGCGTCCCTAACTAAGCTTGCTGTTTTACTGGCTGGTTCACTAAGTGTTTAATTAGTGTTACCATCTATCCCTGGTAAATTAGAAAAGATGATTAATTTTGGTAGCCCCAGGAATTCTGTCACAGAGGTCGTGTACCCTGTCTTTTCACACAGTTGCAGAGCAGGTCCGTATTTCAAAACCTAGACTCTTTCAGACAGTGTCTCTTGGAGGTTGGCCAGCTCATTCAGTGATTGCACTTCAACGTATTCAGGTAGAGGAGATATGGATGACTTCTTGTAGCCAGCAGGAGTAAATCCTCAGTAGGGACTGTGCTGTTTCCTCCAGGCTCTGACTGTACAGTTTTAGCCCTGTGACACTACAGCAACCAGTTTCCTGAAAGATACTGAAGCTCTGCAGAGATGTCTGCCATGATGAGCACATTGGGAATCTGGTTTCCCTAAATACCCAGACTGGCACCTGCTTGGAGCATGGTGTAGTTGCAGTCAGATACAAGCTCTGTCTGTTTGGAGATTAGGGCATGCAGCTGTGGGGGAAAAGACGTGGTGCACCTGCACGTTTTATTATAACGTGGGCTCGTACTCAGGTACTGGAAATTGTTTCTGAGTGAGATGAGCTGGAGAAAATCCATCTAGCAATGACTGTCAATAGGAAGCAAAGAAGGAAATTAGGAATATTTCCTAAGAGATATGTGATGAAGGTCAAACAAAGTGCCTTTTCTTCTCTACCACTCGTTGCTGAAAAGCTGCTCATGACATGCAGGCTCAGCTTTATAGGGCAAGGAGATTCATGCAAGGAATCTGCAAGATTCTGGCATTTGAGTTGTAGTTGAATTATACATTTTTTATTAATCAGTCTCTTTACAGACATCAGTTGTTCTGAGTGGGGAAGTCAGGTGTTACAGCAAACAAATAAATCCAAAGTGCATCGAATGTGGAGAGAGGCAGCTGCCCTAGAAAAAGGGCTATTTGAGAGCACATCTCTGGGAAAAGGGGTGCTCAGCTAAGCAGAACAGAATGGGGATCACAGAGGTAAATGAGAGGTTCCTTCCATGGTGTATACATTTATATAAAAATATGGCAATTCCTTATACCCATATTTATCCTACATGATTCTTTCATGCCCAAGGACACTGATACCCAAACCATACTCTGACATCAACATGGCAACTGAGACATTCCAATAGTAAATATTCTTGAAAAAGATGGGGGATTTATGTGGTAGTAGAACAAAAAGTAAAACTTGTAGATGATAGAATGAGTAGAGAATAAAAAACACATTTGAGGATAATGATATAATGCTCACATTAAGCTAAATTAAACACAAATACATGGTATTGCACAGTACAGAGATTGTAGGTCAGGGTCTCAGTTGTAAGTTGGCTTGTTTCCACAGATGTGAAACTAGCTTGAGGTCCTAAAGTACACATGTTATACTGATTTACCCCAGCTGAAAATGTGGTCCAATACTTTCTGTCACCACATATCATTTCCCTGGGAGCAGAGCTTTGAAATCAAACTCTTGAGTTATTGGCCTGCTCATTTGGATCAGTTCCCTGGAAGGTGACTACAGCAAATGTGGAGCACTGTTGACAACAATAATTTTTTTTGTGCCATTGCCTCACAGATGCCAGTATGATTTAGAATAAACTCCAGCTGCAGTCTGCTGATTTCCCTAATGAACTGTGAACCTCTAAAGTGTTTCTACTGACCTTGTGTTGAATATGCTTTCAGAAAGGAAAACTGTACCATTTAGAAGTGGAGCTCATTTTACAAGCTATGTGAACAGTCTGTCACTTACTGGCAGAGCTCAGACAGCTGTGGCACTAAGGCACAAGACACACCACCAACCACTTGAAGAGGGACAGAGAAACCATGGGAACTGAGAAAATAAAACACCTGAAATATGTGTTAGATCTGTTCTTTAAAATAATGATTGATTGGTTCATTCAAACTTTGGCATTAGGGATTTCAGCTCTTGAATCCTACTCCTTTTAGGAACTCGAATATGCTCAAGAAGTTTTTGAATGAGATGGTGCATACCTTGTGTTTGTTATAAAGTTGCCTTAATTCAGAGGAAATATTGCAGAATAAATATTACAGAAAATAAATTGATTGTTGAGTCTTATCAGTTGAAATAAAAGAAAACCAATAAACAAGTTTGCAGCAGACACTTTCCTTTTTCCTGGGTGCATCAGAAACATCAATAAGGATGAAGATGAATTCTCTGTTTCATAGTATTATTGTGCTGCAGCTGTAAGCTGAATATACCCAACTGGATAAAAACGATAAGAGGGAAACAAAACTCACGCCACTTGTTAGATCTTTGCCTTCTCTCGCTCTCTTCTAGCTATCAACAAAACCTGTTTCTAATTTATTTGCATATTGCAAGGCCATAGTCATTATAAGGCAGACTGTCATCCTCATTTGCACCATAATGGTACCTATTTTATTAGTGTCAGTAAGAACAATAGAAATTTTCAAGAACTAGGGTAGTAATTAATAGGACAGTCATTAGACTTTGCTTCTTCCTGTGAAAACCTTTTGTAATACAAAAGTGCCGCTGTTTTCTACTTCTCCCTTTCTGTTATGCAGTTGGCATAACCTTTGTTATGTTCTTTGCTAACCACTTTTCTTCAGCTTCTTGTGTTTTACAGTATATTTTTGTTGAAGCATTAGAAGCAAATTCTAGAGATGAAATAAAAACCGTAATATACTCAGCTCTGTGATAAGATACCCACAACGATGAGAGCAATGTTCTTAGCAAATATCTGTACTACTTTACTTTACCTAGAGCAGTTTTATGGCTCCTTTATTATTGCATATCATAAATGATTCGTAGTTGGATGCACTAGAGAAACGATTTGCTCAAACTAATCCCAGCAGTGGGCAGATCTATTTGTATGAATCTGGCAATGTTCCTTGTAGTAGCACAGTCAGCTGTAAACATAGCAGAAAAGCAGTCTCTAATTCTCATAATATCCACATATCACCAGGTGGAATATCACCTTTGTTAGTATGGGGGCCTGCAGCCAGAACCTATTTTGGCAGCTCAATTTTCCCATGCATCAATTGAAGTGTTAATCTGTCACTATCTCTACTACTGTGGTATGGAGAAAAGTGGGCTAGAATACCAGGGATTGTGCTCTTTGTTACTGCTTCCAGTCTCCCAGTCTTCCTAGTCTCTGACTAGTTGCAGAGTTGTTTCAAAGACATTCCTGGAAAGAGGCCTTGTTTTGTGTCAGGTCTGCTTCTCCAGTCATTTCATTTTTCAATCAACAGGAAGAATCTGTCTGAAAATTTAACTTAGCCCACGGGCTTCTGTCTACATTTACCCTCACTGTAAGGACACACAAAGGCAAGTTTACATTCTTAAATTAAAGTATCAACTTAAAAATTATTTACAAAAATTCAGTAATGCAAACTTGTAAACAAGAGCAAAAGCACAGATAAGGTATTCAATCATTTCAAACAACTTCTTCCAAAATGTTTAGCAGAATCCTCTAAAGTATTGTTTTATACAGAAAACTCAGACTGATATTAAATACATTTTGCAGTATCTACTTATGTGTATATCTGGGTTTACCCCTGACTCAAGTACAAACCCTTGAACTTTGCTTTGTTAAACATCATTATGTTCACAAAGGTCCACCTTTTGAGTTTATCAAGGTCCCTCTGGATGGCATCCCATCCAGAAGGAATTCTGCTGTATCAACTGCACCACTCAGCTTGCTGTCATCAACAAACTTGCTGAGAGTGCCCTCAATCACATTATCTATATCTATCTATAGCCATTGATAAAGATGTTAAAGGTTCCTGGAATCAAGATAGACCCCTGGGGGACACCATTCATTGCCGGCCTCTGCCTGGACATAGAGCCATTGGTCACAACCCTCTGGGTGCAACCTTCCAACCATTTCCTTATCCACAGAATAGTCCACCCTTCAAATCTGTATCTATCTCTCCATTTTAGAGATAAGGATGTGGTGGGGGGCCATGTCAAATGCCTTGTAGAAGTCCAGGTAGATGACAGCAGTTGCCTTCCCTTTGTCCATCACAGGAGGTCACCAAATCAGTCAGGTACGATCTTCCCTTGGTGAAACCATGCTGACTGTTTTGAATCACCTGCTTGTCCCTCATGTGCCTTAACATGTCTTCTGGGAGGATCTGTTCCACTAGCTTCCCAGGCACAGAGGTGAGACTCACTGGCATGTAGTTCCCTGGGATCCTTTTTCCTCCCTTTCTTATAAATGAGAGCAATGTTTCCCTTTTTCCTGTCACCAGGGGCTTCACCTGACAACCATGACTTTTCAAACATGATGGAAAATGGCTTGGCAATCACATCAGCCAACTCCTTTAGCACACTGGGATGTATATTAGTATACATTCAGTGTCTTGAGGTGATCTCAGACTTGCTCCACTCTGATAGTGGGGGAGAATTTGGTCCCTCAGTTCCCATCTAGAGGTTCAGGTTCAGGGACGTGAAGTTCAGGGAAGAACGATGAAGAAAGATTAACTGAAAAGGGGGGAAAAAAGCCTTCAAAACAATAAATACTCATTGTAGTTGGCCTGAACTGTGAGCAAAGTACTTAGAAGCTAAAGAGCTGAAAGATTAAGAAAAAATTCTTGCAATGCCTACACAGTTCACATTTGTCCTCTGTCCATGAACTTCTTATGAAGTACTTGTTCTACATGCTGAGTGAGAAACTGTAAAGATACTATCACATCATGGTTGCTTATATGATGATAGCTTGAGACTACAATGGCTGCACAATTCTCCTAAAACGGGACACATTTAAGAGGAACCTCTGATATTTACTAACAGGTATTCAGTTATATGTGTTTCCTTTGATTTTGTCCATCATGTCCCTCTACAAACCTACATTTTGTCCTTTGTAGCTTTTCCAAACAGTTATTTTAACTCTCTTATTTCAATTTTTAAATCAGAGTTGTTAAAATATATATTTTTCCCTGTGAGTTCTACTCAAAGTGGAAGGTGTGAGCAGCTTGACAGATTACAAATACCTTTTGCTTTTCAAAGACACTCAGAACTAAACTGCTTTTCCTGGCACTAATAATACACTAAGACTAACTAATGCATGGAAAAAAAATCAGTTAATAAAGAGAGAGGTTTCAGTTAATGCTCTTTCTTTAAAAAGAAAAGGAAAAAAAAAAAAAGGAGAAAAGAAATGAGGAACAACTTCCTACTGTTCTTCCAATTCTACAAGTTAATATGAGCCTGGTTCTCCATCCTCATGTATCTGATGGTTTCATGAAAAATTGCCTTTGCCATCAAAGCTGATTTAAGAAGCTCCGCTTGCCATTCCTTTCAAAAAATTATTCTTATCCCAGCATAACACTTAGCTGTGCTATTAGTGCGGCTGAAGTGTGGGTATTGTGTGCAAATGAAAAGGTCTAAATTAGAAATAAAAATCAAAACAAGACTCAGCGAAATCTGATTCCATCACAAAAGATGAGGGGTTTGAGGGGCTGCTTGGGCACAGCTATTGTAGCATGCTGCCATGCTTTGAATGATCATTTTAACTACAAGTATAATCTGATGTTAGAATGCAACTCCAAACGTTTTTTGTGGTACTAACAATGACCCTGGCAGGTTTAGCTTTTCCAATACATGTTCATTCCCAGAATTAATTCCCAATGAAAGAGAAAAATCTACCTCGACAGCCAAATAGTCTCTGCTTGAGAAAATGTTTTGTTCCTTTGCAATATGTTTTACTTTTCAGCAAAATTTCAATGGAACATTAAACCTAAGGAGATCCACTTAGATTAAAGAAGCTGTGCTGTCGTTATGGATGAGTGGCAACCAATAAAGCACACGTACCCCCTGTGCATTCTCCTCATAGGGGGCCTGTAGAAGCTGCCTCTTTCAATTCTGTCTAATGCTTACACGCTAGGCAGTCTTCTTTCAAATATTGAGGGCACCTTTTTTCTAATGTTCAGGCATACAAACCAAATTCATCACCTGAAAGTGTCAGTGACACTTCCACCCTTTTCTGTTATTGTCATTAAAGTGAACAAATAAACATGAGTTCCCTGCTTTAGCCATTTTTTTTTTCTCTGTTAAGGAATTTGTCATTCACTGCTATCTCTAGAGACATGAATTACAAATGAGCATCGGTGTATTCGTTTTGTACCTACAGTTCCATTATTCACCTGATCTCTATCTGAATTTACAATGAATTGTTTACAGTGCATTAAATACTTAGATTTTTCTTCCATTTATATTTCCAAAACAGTCCAGAAACAATTCTAGTTCCTCTGTTTCTAGTGACATGAAGATTATGATGAATGAAACCTCTTTGCTTCTCTTTAGTGTAAATGGAAAATGTACAAGGGCACTGATTTCAGCTGTAAATACAACCTGCTTGTAGATTACTCACAATGAGAGATACTTAACAGCAGTGCTTGTTTTCTTCAATATTATATCAGATGGGCATTAGTATCATATTAATGTTTACAGCTATGTATTTCTGCAAAGCAACTGTAGGAAGTGTTTTTTGCTCTGCTGAATATGGTGAAAATGAAGACACCTATCTTTCTTTTGAAGAATAGAAAAATCAAATTTGATTTCAGCTACAAAAGACTCCTAAAATGAATGCAATTTGGAAAAGATTCTGGGAGACACAAATATTCTGTTCAAGACAGAAGTTTGTACAAGTATTAACTGATAAGAGGAGGAGCCCAAATTCTTTGATCATCTAACAAAAAAAAAGCAAACAAACAAACAAACAAACAAAAAATACCAGAGCCTGCCAGGCAGCTTTTTATACTACCTTTCCAGAGACCTTGGGAGAGTTAGAGATAAAATATGGAGAAGTACTATCATTCATTAGATCAAGTGATATAATGATAAAATCAAAAATACAGGCTTTCAGGCAGCACTGAAGTCTAGCCCAGCTCAATCTATTACCTCAGAAATGGCCTCTTATTCAATGAGGACAGGTGAATAGGAGCAGCTTTCTAACTTTGTCAGAACACACCACCCAGAAATGGGATGGACAACTTTTCAGAAATAATCTGCCATGTCAATTTTTGCTGGGTGACCAGAAATGCAACAGCATTCAAATTTTAACACTACATGGTTTTATGCAGCAGCAGAGTAACAGTTATGTTCTCTGTTTCTCTTATATAATTCCTATCTATATCTTTTTCACCATGATGGATCTATTCATTGAGACATCCAAGAGCTTTTACCATCAGCTAACAGGTAATTTAGAGCCCCAGATTATGTGTGTGTTACAGACTCCTTTTTCTTTGTTTCCATTACTTTGTACTAAACGACATTGAACTTCCTTCATTCATTCTGTCAGTCTTGTGAGATCTTTCTGCAAACCTTTGCAATTATTTCCACTTTTTACTGCTGTAACTAATCTTTCTGTCATCAGAAAACTTTGTCACACCACCTTTCCACAGACTGTCTCCCTTGATGAACATTACATATCCTAGGTCAAATCATTCAACCACGTCAATGGCAATATATCATAGGATCATAGAAATGCCTGAGTCCAAAAGGACCATAACGATCATCTAGTTTCAACCCCCTGCACCAGGCGGGGTCACCAACCACCAGACCAGGCAGCCCAGAGACACATCTCAGTTTCTTGCCTTCTTGGGATACTTTTCGCTCCCTAGCCAGGAATTTGTTAAATCTTTCTAAAATCCATGGCAATTAGATAATGGTTATCTACTTGCTTGCTTATTCTTCAAAGAACTCTAAAAAAGTTTATATTTCTCTCTGCCAGAGCGTTGTTTCTTGTGCTTATTTCTCTATGTAAATTTCTGTTTCTGATAAATGTACCAACAGTTTCGAGCAATCTGAAGACTACAAAAGCCAAATGTACAGATTTACAATTTCTTTTCATGTCTTCCTGAATGATCTATTTTATAATCTATAACTGTTGTCAAATTGTATTATTTTACTAATGATGATTTTAGGAAGAAATTATGTGCTACAATTAGCTATTACGCAATTTATTCTTTGACTTGCTCTAGAGCTCTTGAATGAGTACCAGATGGCTCTGGAGATACTTTTCATTTCATTAATTTGTTCTAAAATGTATTTCTGACACTTCAGATTGAGGAAAAATAAAAGAAAATGGAATGTTAGGAGTTGCTAAGAAAATAATAGAATAGAAAAGAGAAAATGTAGTTATATCATTGTGAAAAAATGCAATCCTGAAATCTAAAGAAGGACATAACAGAACTGGGAGGAGTTCAGCAAAAAGCTCCAAGGATAATCAAAAATATAGAAAGACAGTCAAGCAAATTCATAGGTAGACCAGGAGCACTGAGCCTGAAAAATGGCAAGTTGAGGGAGGCTTTGACAGAAGTTTATATTATCATAAAAGAAAAGGAAAAGATCAGAAGAGACTGATGGTTGATTTTGTCTTCCTACACAAGAATGGAAACATCACATATTAGCAGGTGGCAGGTTCAAAGCAAACAGATGTTTCTCTCCACTGTGTGTAGACAACCCTCTCTCATCTGGTCTCTTTTCTTCAAGCATCCATTTTCATCCACCAACCATACACAGATAGTCTCCGCAAGCAGTGTATGAAGCTCTTGCAAGCACACTGCAATTGCTTAATAGCTAGTGTAGCCAGCAGGGAACAGAGATGACCATTCCTAGGCCCACAGGCAAGGTGAGATGCACGGGGTATGTCTGGCCAAATGGATGCTGGCAAAGAAGTGTCTGCCCCATTGTGTTCTGCCCTGAACTGGTCTTCGATGCAGCTGAGCAGCAGGTTGTCTTTTCTTTTTCCATAGGATTAAATACAGTATAATCAGCATTTTTCACTTGAATCCCTGAGTTGCTGTTACCTTCTTGCTTCTATGTCTTTTACTTCGCTTATCTTGAAAGGTATTAACTTACATATCCCTTTACAGGTGAAAAACAGTTTACTCAGTACAGCTGAGCCACAGCCTGGGTGTTAAGGAGGTTCCATGGGTTATGCTTTGGAAAAATTTGCTCAGGATATTGTGGATGCATATATTGAAAAATGACTGGCTTAGTTCTTAGACAGTCATACTCCTTTGAGATCTGCTAGACCAAAACAAGAGATGTGATTCTACTAATACGCTGTTTCTGTTTCAAGAAGCTCTTAAGCAGCAGATCAGTGGAGACTTCAGATAGTATTCATTGTGTACTCCATCATTTTGATCTTCATTCAAAAGCTGCTTGTAGTCGCAGATGATAGCAGCACCTTTAGACTGGTTCTGCATGGCTGTTCTCAGCTTCTAAAAGCCTTTATTCCCCTGTTTGTTCGGAGGTTCTTTTCTTTTTTTCTTTTTCTTTTCTCCCCAGAGGTTGCACTTTTTTTTTTTTAAGTGAGGTGCATTTAAGCAGTCTGTCTAGCTGTTTTCTTGGTTGGTGTTTATTATTATTATTATTATTATTATTATTATTACTTCTACATTTATAGCATTGTATGTTTTTTTGTTTGTTTTTCTTTTGTCTATGTGTTTTTAGTTGGTTAGCATATTTTCTGAAATTAATGCCAACATTTTTGACTCACCAGCATTGTTGTGTGATAATCTAACATAACTCCAATAATATTTCTTCTTATCTAAATGTGAAATTTTGTTTCATATCAATTTTGATAATTTCTACAGTTAATTTATTTCCTATATTTAACTCTAAGCTTTCTTTAACATGTAAAATATTTCCTTAGCTACCTGATCTAATTTATCAGTCTTAGATATTTTGTACTTGTTAGTCGTGGCATGCAATTGATCTGTTTATCTGCCCAAGTGTTTTCACACTTATTATGTCCATATCTTCACTTTAAATCAATTTCTATAGTTCATTCATCTTTTACAGACTTTTAGTGTTCATAGACTTCTGGTACGATAGAAACACATGTTTTCCTTTGATCCAGTTGTCTATTTCTAGGTGCATGTTTATGAGGTGACATTATTCTTTGATGTTTCCTAACAAGTGCTTATTGAATTCTATCTTTTTTGAGAATGAAGATTTTATTCTTAGAGGATGAATCAGCTCTGACTCTTTTCTCTTTTTTCCTTGCTATATTTACCTAAACTTTTTTTCTTATCTTTTTTCTTTTTTTAATGAACTCTTGTTCTACAGCCTTTATAGAAAACTGCCATACTTGATTTCATACTGGCCTTGACAGAGATTATCCTTCTTGTATAAATTTCATTTATTTCAGTAGCTTCTAAAACTCATCTCCTCATTCCCTCACATCACTTTTGCTATCAGGCTTATCGTTCAATCTCTCCACTTTCTTCTCATCTAGTGTACCAAACACTGAAGCTTTCCAGGAAATCCTATCATCAAGGCACTAATTTTATGGTCATTGGAAGATAATATTTTGTGTTCTCTTCCCCCACTAATTTTCTTAGGTAGTTCACCAACAACATAAAACAGGTAGAAACTTTGTGAGATCCGTAACTTTTGCATGCCAAAGACATGTTAGGACTGAGTCCTGCCTGTCTTTGTAAACTCATTTGTCTCTGTTTAGCTTGGCCCAATGCCCTTTCTAATGGCAGCTGGAATGCAACTGACCCCTAAGTGCTAGCAATAGTGTATAACAAGTTTTTAATAATTTATGGATGAGATTTTAGATTTAGATGAGCTCAAGTGCTAAAAGGCATCTGAATGAGTATATGAAAGACTTCTAAGGAGGAGTTGACTAGTTTCTTCCTTTTTCTCCTAGACTCATGAAATAAAGGTTAGGACACAGTCAGCTCCCACTAGAATCTCACTGCCTCTCCCCTCTGGCTTTCCCTTTGTAGCACATTGTTTGGAAAGCAGCATATACCAACAAGGAACATGAAGGCTAGGCATAGAATTTCCTCCCGCTTGAGTAGTTTATTTTAGAATAAGTTGGACTTGGCCTCAAATTAACCTCAAATACAGAGTGAACAGCTGTGTGACTGTCAGCTGCCCCGTTACAAAACTTACTCATCCTGCTGACACGGTTGTTTATTTGACAAAGGGAAGCGCTGCTCACAAAAAAAGAGCAGCCCAGCTAAGTAAATGGGAGATAAAAGATCAAGAAAATGACAAAAATATCATTGGAAAGCTTCAGCTCCTTCTCTTAAATGAGTGATTCTCTGTCATGTTCTCTTGCTGCTCTGTTGCATTATTCTTCATATATGGTAATAAATAGATGTTATGGTATTGTCTAAGTAATACCAATTTGCCTCAAAACGTTTATCATTTCAAAATGTGTTGCAATGCTCTGTGAGGTCTTTGATGAGGAGGCATTGTAATTGCCTCTTATTACAGGTCAGCTGGTATGAATCTCATCACCAGTAATAGAAATACATTAAGATATAACTGATAGGAAAGAATCATCACTGTTTATTAAAATCATGATCATTCATTTCCAAACCTTACACAGGATAAATATGCATGTGTATTGAGTAGAAATCATGCCAGTTCAAATAATTATAAAAGATTATGCTTTTCTTTAACAGTTTTTCATTAGAAAATTAAAACTGAACTTTAGATGAAGCATACTTGAAAATATTAAATAACATAAAACCCACATTTGCATCATTTTTTTCTGTTCCAATTACATTACTTTCATGTTAGAACTGATATTTGCAAGAGAAAGGTAATTTTTAAGAAGACTTGC
This sequence comes from Lagopus leucura, assembly GCF_019238085.1. NCBI lineage: Eukaryota > Metazoa > Chordata > Aves > Galliformes > Phasianidae > Lagopus > Lagopus leucura. The sequence goes on from NW_024962254.1 coordinate 9,403,431, forward strand.
TAATTTTTTTCTTAATCAGAATTTCATATAAAAGATTCTTAAAACAATGACTGCAATTATTTGTAGTATTGCTCAAAAAAACTGGAATTCTGACTCATGGGAATATTTAATTTACTTTTAAAACTTGGATTTTTTTTCTAGCTCACTTGGGACTTCTGATATATTCTGCATTGATTTTAAAAAGGCAGATTTCTGAAAGAGATGCACTGTGCTGCAAATGATATGGTGTAGCTATCATGCTTAGTAGATCACATGGTTTATAGCAGAGCCTCTGAACGGAACTCCCCAGAAATGGCATGCTCTTCAGAGAAGCATGTCATGTCTCATATTTTAATATAATATTTTTAACAAAAATGCACATTCACTGTACTAAAAAATATATATTAAAATAATGCCTTATAAAAAAAGATGATGATGAAATTCAGCACAAGACTTGTTGACTAATACAATAAACCCAAAATAAAGTTGAATATAAACTTTCAACATTCTGATTCTGTTTTTAAAACAGATAAAAGAAGTTACCATTGCAAATTTTATGTGCTATTAATCAACAGAGGCTGCATACAGCTGAACTCATGCAGCGCTGAAACAAGTCTATTATGTGCACTATATGACAAAGGTAAGAATTTTCATTCAACACTGATAATAAAAACAAGAATCTGTGAACTGAAGAAAATGAGGCCAAACATTTGTTGAATAGACTTGTAGAGATCTTTTTGATGTGATGTCAATGTGAGCTTCTGTATGCATGCAGAAGCAGTACACAATAGTTTTTTATTTGATAAACTTCACTGTGGTGTTCAACATCTCTCCCTTGTTGTCAGTGGATCAAGAAAAATGTATGCAATCTTCGGGTTTCATACTAAATATCATATATTAAAATAGAATTAAAATGAAAGCATATCTTCTCTTCAGTGTCCTGACAAAATCTAATGTGTCCTTTAAGCCAGATTCAGTGTAATAGTATATATATATATATATATATCCTCTGTAAGTCGCACTGCTGAGCTGAAATAATGCCAACTGTAGACGAGATAGAGAAGCAAATAAAAGAGAAGTATAACATTTGAGGATTCAGTAAATTGTATGCGAACATGTTTCTGTTGGTTGATGTTGTTGTCAGAAATAAGCCACTGTTTTACAAAATCTGAACCTTTAGGGTCCTTCATGTTTTATGTAATAGAAAAGAAACTTTCGAGTGAGTGTTCCCTTCCTCTTCCCCTTCCCCTTCCCCTTCCCCTTCCCCTTCCCCTTCCCCTTCCTCTCTTTCTCTCTCTCCTTTTCTCTTTCTCTCTCCAATCTTTGGTGGGACTTCTACACATCATTCTACTACAGGAAATAAATATTAAGAGCATATTCCCTTTGCAAGGGCAATGAATGTGAGACTACAGATGGAGAGGGAGAAAGACAAGTATTTATTCTTTAGTGGTTGTTATGTAGGTTGAGAAAAAAAAATATACATTTTGTGTGGGATTGGAAAATAATATTTTTATCCCTGGAGAAGAGCAGTACTGCAATGTGCTGTTTACACAATGAAGAGGCAGTAGTCTGTTGGGTCATTTCCTCATAAATTCTTCTCCCTTGTTTTTTTGCTTGTCTCTGGTCAATGGATGAATTTTATCCAGTTCTGAAGTAGGCTGGGGAAACATAAATATAGAAAATAATGTAGGAATAAGCATAACCCTTTTTTTTTTTTTTTTTTTTTTTTTTCCCTGTCACATTCAAATGGAAGAACAGGTTACCTTGGAGCTGTAAAACTAAGCAGCTCTTAGTCATGCTGCTGAGCATGTATTTTTAAAGCAACATGATCTGCCTGGGCAGGTTCTTTACAAGTTCTGATTCTCATCTCCACCATCACAGCTACACTGAGTGTGCTGCTGTCATTAATGTAAAAGACTTTCCACACTCTTCTGAAGGAAGGTGCTGTTTTATGTATACTTATACTATATTAACATATTTATTTATATTTAATTATTTTACTTCATTTAAAAGAAAACTATAATAGGAGGCAGGTGAGGCAGAAAGCAGGCAATTAAATAGTGATATCTGATGCAGCTCTGACTGAATGAGGGGATTTATACAGCTTCATAAAGAGACAGTCTTGCCCCAGAGATATATCACCTAATAAACAAAACAGTCAAGGTACAGGAGGCAAAGGCTTACCAGACAACAGTTTTCAATACAGGAAGAAATGAGTACGAGGATTAACGTCTGCTCTTCTTTCAAATTGTTTGCGGAAGTTTATAATTTATATTGACATGTTCCATTTAGGAATGTATTGAAACAATATGGCTCATGATAAATTGGATATTCAATTTAAGGTAATAATATTATATGCATTGTTTTGGTTTTGTATGATTTCTTGTGCTACAACTGGAAAATATTAATCACTCTGCTTATAAGTGGTGTCAAATCACCTGGTTTTCCACTTGGTTACATTGCTTACTTTTGGATAGCTAATAGTAAATTTTCTGTCAATTAAAATATTTAAGTTGGTAAATTCTTTTAATGAGTGTTGTTTCTGTGCAATGACTTTCTCATGTTCTCCTACAAGGAATGGATGATCTGCCTAGAACCCACCAGTGTGCAGTATCATAGTTATGAAATGAATTATTTCAGAGAAACAAAAGGTCCGGTGCTGTCTTCCTAAAGAAAGCATGTTGTTTGGAGAAGGCTGGTAACAACTAAATAAAGGATCCCTGAAGCACTATGTGGTTTTAATAATATCATATTTGTTGATATATATTGTTACAAAATTCTGGCAATGAAGCTCACTGCTGCAATTTGAACATACAGTTCAAAACCAAGTGACATTAATAGTTAAACATGCATACTGTAAATAAATCAGATGGAGCAAAGAAAAAGAAAGGCTATTAGTAAAATCAAGCATGGATGAAAGTATCTTTTGGTGGTTCTAATAAAAAAATGATGGTATTTATTGAATTATGAAACAGCGGCTTTCACATGTACTAAACAAACCACAAAACTAGTAAGCAGAAAAAAGATTTGACATTCAAAGCATGGACCATATTCAGTGTTTATGTCAAAATATATAGGTCACTGAAAGTAGTGCCTCCTATTTATTTCCATTTAAACTAAAAGAGATAAAAGAGCACAATAACATTATTCAAAAGAGCAAATTCTCAGCTACAAAATACATAAATACATTTCAACACAGTCACCGCCATCAGTTCTGCATGCCACACTTGTAAAAATCTGCATCAGTGGAGGTGATGCATAGTTGCCATCGCCATGCAGTGCACCAGCCGTCGCTTCACTGTGCTCACATCCACTGTTTGCTCTCCATAAACGTTCAGCAAGCATCTATAAATGTCAATGAATACAATTCTTTCCACATGAGGAAATTCAGTGACACACCTTTGCTTCTTATGTACTTCCATGTCAGATGTCATTTAGTCAGATTGTTCCTCTGCTGCCATCTTTCACATGGAAACAATATGTAATGAAATACTGGTAAAGTTCAACATCTATTGTTATACCACCACCATCTGCCTCTGACATTGTAGGATAACATAATAAAATAGGAGGCATTATTTTCAGCACAACCCTTATATGTACTTCTAAACACATTTCTTGTCTCCAAAAGTTTTAATTTAGCTGGAGAAAACCATAGAGTTTCTTATTTAGTAATCTTCATTTTACTAGGAGACATATTATAGACCACTTTCACACTCTCTCTCACACCCCCTCCCCTTTATCTCCTCCTCTCCTCCTCCCTATGTTCAGAGTGAAAATAAGATAGGAACAAAACAAGAAGCAACCACAGAAGTCCTGGTTGCTTTCCAGTGTGCTACACTGTCTGTAGTTATTATTTAGATGGCCTGGCTTCCTAAAATTCTTAGACTGCAATACCACTCTGTTGAATGATTTGTAAACATAGAGCAAAAAACAAAGGTGACTTTCTCAACTCAGGCATCTTAACCTAAGAAAAAATAACTGACTTACTTCTGCTCTTACATTAATTGATTGAATCAAAAGATATATAAAAAAAAAATCCACGAGTTTGTATTACTTTATCAATAACAAGTACTTTCTTTTTAGCATGTCAGGTTTTTATTTGTTTGCAAATAAGTAGGGTAGAAATTTGAAACTCTTGTTTTGAATGCTAAAGTATGCAGTTGTGTGATTGTATTTCATATAGTTAATTATATGAATAATGGGATTTGTAGTTTTACTTTATTGAATTCTTTCTACTTGAAACATTCCTTCACCCATACTGTAAAGTGAATAGCAGAATGCTTTAACGTTAGCTGAGGGTGAAAAAGAAGCTAAATGCCTCTTTATAGATTAGTGAAAGGCCAAAGCAGAGAATTCTTTGCAAGGAGACATATGTTTATGATGATTTTTTTTCCTCTGTACTTTTAAATCATGGCAAAAAAATAAAAATCTTTAATTTGAAATTGAACATCCTGTTGGAATCAGAACCATTTCATAGGGCCTCCATCTGAAATTGAAGTGGATTTGGTGTGGTAGTCAAGCTTAGGTAGAAACCAACATGAAGAAATATGAAAGATCATGGCTAGTATAATCATTTAAGATAGAAATGTGTCATGATCATAAATCAGCATTTTGATGCTCACACATATGAGCATATGTACATATGTACATATGAACACCATGAATGAAAAGCATACAGATAGTTAAATATTTAATAATTTATGTTGGAAAAATATTATTTATGAATATAAAATATCATTTAAAAATTCTGTACTATGTTCTAAAATATTTCATTACAAGACAACACACAGTTTGTATTCCCATCTTAATTTACCTATACTTGGTCTCTCAATATTTTGAAAAGTAGGAACAAAATCTTAGATTTGGATGCTGAAGCATTCAAGGCGTATCGGAATACAAATTTTGGTGTTAAATTTATCTTATAATTTATTTAGTAACATAATATATTTTATGCAAGTTCAGTATCTGCATGGAATTTGTTTTCCCTCATTCAAGTATTAATCTTGCATCTTCAGTCCATAGTTGCTAAATGTTGTACTCGGAGTGCTATTTACAGTCCTAAAATAACTTCTGCAAACTGAGTAAAATAATAAAACTTAAATGGTCATATAGAATCACCTTCTTTCTGTCCAACCTTTTTGGAGCCTTGAGATTCAGACTGTGAATAGCCACATGGACCACTTGGCTCTTTTGTTTGGGGGCAACATTTTATTAGAGTAATGATGCAGTCTGTAGGCATAAGGTACAGAAGTGGTTTTATTTTGTGTACAACAGAAGGGCTATATAGCAGAGCTGAATGTAAGTGGGATTTAATTAGAAGTTGGGGGATATCAAGGGCTTGTGACAGGAATAAACGTTTTTGATCATTAGACCTTCTGCAGATTCTGCTGCTGTGATGGAAAAAAAAAAGTACATTCTATTTCCTTCAAAATCTTGACATGACTGTGATATACTTCTCTGGTGTACTTTTACAGAGGTTTTCTTGGCTTTAACTGTCCCCAGGTTAGAACCCCCATTCAGTTCATCTTGCTTTGGACTATTACTAAAATAAGGAGGGGAAAAAAAAGATTGTTGTTCTGGTTGCTGCAGTAACATGTCCTGTAACCCCCAGGCATGTGTAAGCCCTTCATCAAATGTTTATGACAGAGCTAAATGTAAATCCAACAGGAGAGAAAATGATAGACAGACTGCACTCAGATAAAGAGACCCTCTGAGTGTCATAGAGGTGATGGACCATGTACTCAGCTGGAGGTGGACTTGTTTATTTCAGGTAAGGCTCTATTCCTATCATTTTAATTTGCCTCATCATAAACTCATGCTGTTTTTAAAAGGCAGCGTCTACAATTAGCGACCTTGACCGCATTGACAATGAGTTCAAGTGAGGCTAGGGCTGGCAATTTGTCCATCATTTGCAAAGGGCTGAGCACCACTTTCTTCTGTGGGGTGAGAGTACTGGGGAACACTGTATTATGGCTTCTCTTTCTTTCTCACAGTCTTTGTGTCCAAATGGGACTGAGAACACATAAAAAGCCTTGTTGTCACCAGATTCTAATTCTAGGTGTGCAGAATGAGCTGTAATTTTATAGGTGATATGGCTATGCTTCTAATACCATGCATGTTTATATATATCTGCATGCTGAAAACAGCATGTGAAACTGTGCATTTCTCTGTGTGATCAGTCTGCCCTCCTGCCTGGCACAAACAGCAGATAATACAGTTGTAGTAATAGCTAACTTCTCATTACCCACAAATGGAATATTCATATTGTCTACTATTTAAGTTGAGCTTAAATGAATTAGTTAGTATTTATTTTTTTCTTTCATGAATACTACCTTGACTGACATGTAAACTTCATATTCCCAAGCCCTTTTCAATTAATACTCTCTGTTTTTAAAAATTAAGGCACATACATCTCATATGGTCTGTATTCTTTCCTGAATTTATCTTCACTCCAGAATTTTTGTGCTTGAATTGAAAACTGGAGCTCGTTTCCTTCTTGTGTCATTTTTTTTTAGCGTGATGAGGAGTGTGAAAATATCCAGTCACACTCTTTCAGCCTGAGCAGCTAACACAGATAACATTGTTTTACTTCTGACAGATACTGCCTTTTGTGCTCACATGCGTGCCTGGTAGGCTAGATATGAATGAACAAGAAGTGGCACAGAAAGCAGCAAAACCGTAAATCATTAAGGCAGACAGTGGAAACAGGCTTCCTTTGCTTCTAGGTAGTGTTCACTACATGCTGACTACAGTATTCAACTGTTTTATTGAACAGTGTTATGGTTTACCCATAAACAGAGATTTTCCTGTATACTATGTTCTGCCTTGACTGTGAGCAGACTTTGGAGTTTATGTTGGAGGTGAAATGTCCAGCTGTGTTCAGAGGAAAGCACACAACAAATATGATTGTGGTTTTATGTTAATAATATTAGTCTGTCTGCTGGACTCGTGGAATACAGAGTATATAATTTTTTTAAAGGAAGCCATTTGCAACTGAGATACAGAATCTTTCTCAGCTGGTAGTGGGCTTTTAATAGTTTCAATTAGACACAGACTTGGAGGAACAGATGAAAATACTCCTTCATAGTGTGTGCAAGAAAAAGAAAAAAAAAAGAAGATGAAAGTAACACTGTATGGATGTCCCATTCCTGGAGATGTTCAAGGCCAATCTGGTAGGGGCCCTGGACAGCCTGGTCTAGTGCCTGATTTAGCAGCTGATAAACCCACACATGGCAGGGTAGTTGGAACTAGATAATCTTTGAGGTCTCTTCCAACCAAAGCCATTCCATTATTCTATATTTTCAGTGGTGAGTGGAGACAGGACAAGGGGAAACGGCCGGAAACTGCAGCACAGGAAGTTCTGCACAAATGTGCAAAAGAACTTCTTTACAGTGAGGTGACGGAGCACTGGAACAGGCTGCCCAGGGAGGTGGTGGAGTCTCCTTCTCTGGAGATGTTCAAGACCTGCCTGGATGCCTACCTGTGCGACCTGCTGTAGGGAACCTGCTTTGGCTGGGGGGTTGGACTCGATGATCTCTGGAGGTCCCTTCCAACCCCTACAATTCTGTGATTCTGTGATATTATTCTTTGATACTATGTTATTAAGTACATGCAACTACTCCTTTGCTATTAGGAGAAATTCCTTATTTTTCTCCTTTTTTTTTTTTTTTTTTTTTCTATTTTTGCGGGGAGGGGGAGGAAGGGAATGGAAATATTTATAGTCAAAGTAATTGAGAAACCTGGAGAATTTTGCCCTGTTTTACAATCTCATCCTTCGGCAGTACAATAATTGTTGAAACACAGCTATTTGCTGTCAATGATTTTTAGCTAAGCTGTGATAAGTCTCTCTATAGACAGAGACTTTAGGGAGACATGATAGTGGCCTTCAGTATCTAAAGGGGGCCATAAGAAGTAAGGGGACAGATGCATTTAGCAGGACCTGCATTTATAGAACAAGAGGAAATGATTTGGAACTAAAAGAGGGGAGAATGACTTTATGATTCTATGATCACAGAATCACAGAATCACAGAATTGTAGGGGTTGGAAGGGATCCAGAGATCATCGAGTCCAACCCCCCTGCCAAAGCAGGTTCCCTACAGTAGGTCGCACAGGTAGGCATCCAGGCAGGTCTTGAACATCTCCAGAGAAGGAGACTCCACCACCTCCCTGGGCAGCCTGTTCCAGTGCTCCGTCACCTCACTGTAAAGAAGTTCTTGCGCATGTTTGTGCGGAACTTCCTATGCTGCAGTTTCCAGCCGTTTCCCCTTGTCCTGTCTCCACTCACCACTGAAAAGAGTCTGGCCTCGCCATTCTGCCCCACACACCTTAGATATTTACAGACCTGGATCAGGTCCCCTCTCAGTCTTCTTTAATCAAGGCTGAACAGACCCAGTTCACTCAGCCTTTCCTCATAGGAGAGATGAGATCCTATGATCCTGCAACATTATTCAGAACTTAGCTTCGTGTCTGAAAGCAATTTAGAATCTACTAGACCTGTGGTAACTTATTCTAGTGCTTGACATATCCATTCGTTTTCTCCACATTTGCTGAGATAATGCTATATTTTTTTTTAATATTATTTCAGTTTGACTTCTTTTAAATCCAATATTTAGTTACTGAATGTGTCTTAAATTCTGATGTATATACTTTTAAAGGCCTGTGAGAATATTCTTTCATTCACCTTTACCTCAACAGTATGTTGGTCAAGAATTGATATGAAAGTGTTCGGAGACTGTGCAGCTCTGTTTTGGCTTTCTCTCAGATGCTCATTTACTTTGTCCATGACGAGATAATGTGATGTTATAGAACTGCATTTGGAAAACAGGAAAGCCTATACCATAGTGACAGAAAAAGACATGAATTTTGTTCACCTTTCTAATCCCATAGCTTTCCATTTAAGTTTTCTCCTGCTTAACTGTGGCCTTGTGTTTTTGGGTTACAGAGAGGAATGTACTACTAGACTTGCATAATACTAGCAATATAGATCTTTCGATGTTTCTGAAATTCAAAGATACTAGATAGATATCTCCAACCACTCAAAAGATCAATAAGTAAATTAAGTAAAAAATTTATGTTAGATTATTTTATTGAAACATTTAATTTAAAAAATTCTGGATATTTATCCCAGAATAATTATCGTGACTTAAAGTATTGCCTCATGTGTATTCATCACAGATTGAAAAAATAGCTGAATTATAACAACAAAGTGAAGTAATCCATCTTAATTCATCTTCATTTCATAGGGATTCTTAATCCCTATAACTAGTCTAAAAAGTCTTAAGCAGCACAGAAGAATGTTATAGAGTAGAAAGTCACACATTTAAAATAGGAAGAAAATGCCCTACATGATCAGAAGAACTCAGAATCAGAAGGCCTCAGAAGAACTTCATATTTTCTCTAAGCTGCAATTTGTCGCTCTTTTCTGACAACAGTTTTATATCATAGTATTACCTTCAACTTTGATAGTATGATTCCAGGTTACAGCCTCTTTATAGTCTTGCACTGGAACATTTGACTATTGATTTAAAGAAATGCTGGAGAGCCTAAACAGAGCAAATCCGTGTGTGGAGGGAGGGGAAAGAAGATCTGGGCCCCACTTGTCAGCAGTGTTCTCAAGCCAAAGAACACTAAGCCGGTGTCAGGCTAAGATCATGACACACCATTTGTTACGTTTGAACAGAAGTGTTTAAATGCTTTGAGCAGAGGTATCACCTCCATCAATTACTTAAATCCTTACAGTTCTTAACCTTCTTTTGTTGTTGTTGTTGTTGTTTTTTCTTTTTCCTTTTTTTTTTTCTTTTTTCCCTTGTAGATGTGTACCTCTCCTATATAGTTAGTAAAAGAAAATATAGAGAAAACATACAAACCATTCTCATAAAAACAGCAAAAAAATTTGTAGAGAGAATGGGAACTTATTTAGTTATGAGGGACCACTCTCCACTTTGTAAACTCTTCATATGTTGGCAATAACTATTAATTAGTCTCAGATAATGCTCTTAGCATGATTAGGTTATTAACTGAAGTTAAAGTTGGCTAAGAAAGTGGAACTGAACTCTAAACATGTTTTAGTATTTGCACAGCAAATGCAGTCCTAAAAGCCTTTGAAGGTAAAATCTTTCAAACAATTACCCAGCTACTGGTAATGCTAAGGATGCATTTGTACACTTTTTATACTATCCTGTTTTTTTCTTTTCTTCAGTCAGTTCATTCAATGGAAATAATTCAACCGATGCCTTGATATTTCAAAAGGTCATTTTCGCACCTAGTAAATCTATGATGCCACCTCGTTTGACTTTTATACAAGCACCTTTATAATTTTGATCCTTCTGCCTGTTGGGAGAATATCTCTGTAAACAACTCAGAAATGTTTCTTTATCCTTTTCCAAATTTCTCCTCCACTTGCTTACTCCATGGAGTTCTTTGAAAACAAAACAAAGTAAAATCTTATGTCTCCTGGTATGCCAAGATCAACGATGTCTCATTGCATTCTCTTTGTTCCTTGTCTGTCTATATTCATCTTTTGTTTCAGGTCTTATATTTAGATTGTGGGCTCTCTGAGACAGAGATTGTCTTTTTTGATCCAAGTTCAGTGCTGAGTGTTAAAGTAGTGCAAGTAAATAACAGTAATGACATGTTGCTATCAGTGCTGTACTCAGCTATGCTGGCAAATGAACTGGGAGACATGATCATCGCTGCCAGTTGTTACGCATTGCAGTTTAGCAGCCATGGAATCTACGAAAACTCATATAAACACATAAGTTTGCAAAGACTTTTCTGACTAATGGGGTCCTCTCCTCTCCTCTCCTCTCCTCTCCTCTCCTCTCCTCTCCTCTCCTCTCCTCTCCTCTCCTCTCCTCTCCTCTCCTCTCCTCTCCTCTCCTCTCCTCTTCCCCTTCCCCTTCCCCTTCCTTTCCTTTTCCAATATTTCCAATATTAATTACTCAAATACACACTGATTTTTACATTTTTATAATTTGCTGTTTATATTATTTATTCATACATACATACTCTACCATAACCAGTTATTCATGCAAATACTCTTATCATTTTTAGAAAATATTTTCTTCCAGCTGTATTTGTACATATTTTCAGTGGTTCCGTGGTATGTAAAAAAAATGATCTTCAATCGTTGCCAACTAATACCTGTAAAATCTTGCAGTTAATAAGAAACTGCTTTTGCTTTTAAAGGGCTTTAGGATGATCCTTTACCTGGAAAAACAGCAGATAACATGGTCTGCAAGGATTGTTGAAAAAGAGATTGCTTTCCAATACATTTCCAATACATTTTTTCCCATTTCTTTTCATCATTAACCTGTTTTACCATATTGATCTGCCTATTTTTCATGTTTGCTCAGTCTTTTTTTTTTTTTTTTTTTTTTTTTTTAGGAGAGGAATAAAAAAACCAAAGAATTCAATATCGTTATCATATAGTAAAATCGCCTGTTCTTACTTCATTCATTAATGGATTTGTAATAGATTTGTTTTCTTCTTAATAGTTCTTTTCCCACTGATTTATCTGTAGAAGTCATTCATATGTCAGAAAGAAATAAGACTGCCATAGAAGCATATCAAGAGATGTGGAAGTAATACAGATGAGAAAACTGAAATTAATGTTTAGTGATTACAAGTAGGTTAGCTGTCAGTTCCTTACACTATTTTTTTAAATCTCTTTCTGGCTGAGAACTCTGTAAGAAATGGATATTTGCCAAATTGCAGACCTGCCTCTTTGTCTTCTTTGTGGATTATCTCCAAAATAGAACATCTTTATTCTCGAACTTTTAACTTCTGAACTCTGTTCAATACATAATTTTAAAAGGAACATTTTAAATATGTAAGTTTATAAAGCCACTACGAGTTCTGGTCACTTTCTAATTACAGCAATATTTCTTCACAGAATTTCTAAATAGTTTAACATGAAGCATTTGCTAACAAAATTTTATGATTTCCAGCGTGTCCATGAAGTGGATGAGACTTAATTCACCTTCTATTGGAAGTCAAATGAGTTTCAGCAATAAGAGTCTTCGAGAAGACCCTTGCAGCTCAGTAGAGGAGTACACATAACATTTTTAAGGACTTTTTTATTTGTGTTCGGCATATTATCCAATGCTTGGCAGTGGATGACTCCTGAAAGATCTAACCAAATTCTTGTCAATTGGATATTTACTGTTTGACAGATCTTACCAAATCATTCTTGACATTCTTGACACTAGGAGATTAAAGTAGAAATAAAACTGAATTTAATTACTGAAATACACAAGATTTTTTTTTTCTTTTTAATTTGCAAACAGATACATAGAAATGAGATAATGACATACCTTTAATGAAACTTATTTTGGTACAGCATAAAAAGGACTTTTTTTTTTTTTTCATTTTAGTCAAATTGGAGGCTCTGAGACTGAAGTAATTCTTCAAACAATTTGCATGCATCACACATTTGCAAACTTATTCTTTAGAAGGTAGATTCCTTATGTTTTGTTTTCTTTATACAGGATCATAACTCGTAGTAAGGCAGCCAATCTTTTTCAACTAAAAGTAATTCACCGACATCAACTTTGTATAAACCCTCCATTCTTATAAACATGTGAGTCAAGGCATTTCTCCTGCTCTAACACAATCCTGCCTGACATTGGATTTTCTCTTATTTTGTCAAAAATGTCTTTGTATCTCTCCCTGGGATCTCTCTGCTGAGTAAACTCAAATACACTCAATGTCTATGTGGCTGCAAGCAGATCTGATCTCCTGTATGAGCAGGAAATGATACTAGAACTGTGAACAAAAAATAATAATTAAAAAAACCCAGCCCAACACTTTCTACCAGTAAAAAAAAAAATTCAGCCTCCCAGTAGATTTCAACTTTGAAAACTCCTTTCCAGAGAGTGTAAGATATCAAACATATTTACAAGTATTTAATGAGGAGGATCTATGCATCATATGAGGAAAGTGTAATAAAAACAAAAATGCATAGTCACTGTAGATTTCAGTCTGAATATTCCCCAAAATTCAGAAATCTGCTGTGCAGCCCAAATTCATTACATATTTTTATTCAGGGAAAAGAGCAAGATACTTCCAATGGGGATGTTATGAAATCCTCTAGTAAGTATTACAATGGTTGACAATAGTTCTTTATTTAGAGGTATCGTTTACAGAATAATGTTGGTCACAAATGTCTGCCTTGTTCAAAACTCCTGATTCTTCAATAGCTAAACTCAATGAATCCCAATCTTCTTAAGGCTCTAAGTCTCATTAAGGAGCAATACTTTACAAAAATAGTCTTAGTCAACCAGAAAAAATATGTAACAATATTTTGTGTCTTGATTGCATGATAAAGTGACTTAATTTTAGCTCTGTTATAAACCTAATATACTGTCATATCCTACCAAACCAAAGCTAGCAGGTTGTATAGCCAGGCCCAGAGCCAGCAGCACAAAATCAAAATATACATTGGTGGTATACTTTGGGGCATATTAGTAGGTCTAATACCAGTCAACATTTTTGCTAATGACCTCGACAACGGAACAGAATGCATCTTCAGCATATTTGGAAATTATGTAAAGATGGGAGAAGATGATACACCCAGTGACTGTGTCACCATATAGAGCAAAAAATGTTTTTGTAGCTTGAGGGTTTAGCTGACTGTGAGACATGGAATTCTTAGAAAATGCCAAGTTGTGCTGAACTATCTGTGTTCTTGGCTACTCTACCAAAAAAATTAGTTATTTTTGAAGAAGTGTCATTTCTGAAAACTTAATGAAGCATATTTGTTTCTCAGCTCAAATTGGTATCTCTATGCCTCCCACTGCACCAAATTCAAGGCATGATATAAAGGACTTTCTTGGACCTCAGTAGGCAAACTAAGGACTTTGGGTGACCTGGCTCAGGATTCAACACCTTTTGTTCGCCATTAGATGACCACTGTGTCATCTAATGTAATTCTAAAAAGAAAACAGAGAAGTCCCATGTGGGACTTACTTTAAAAATAAGAACAAAGTTAATAGAATAAATCTTGTAATGAGAAGTCAGTGCATAAACCTAGATTAACAAGAGAGATAATGGTAGCAATCAACTGTGTGGAAAATGGAGGGCTTGGTGATTGCAGGTCAGAGTGCACATACAGCAGACACATACTATAAAGGTTTAGAAAAAAATCAATTAGTGGAACAGATAAGAGGCCAAGCGCAAGAGCACTATTGTTGCTGCATGAGAAAAGATTAAAAGAGGAAGTTAGCAATGCTGTTAATCCAAGTATTTTTAAACATTTGTGTCAGACAGGTTTAGCATATAAAGGAGGTTGTTGTGTCAAATTAAACAAAACCTTTCTAGCAGATAAATGGTGAGCCAAAACCTTAGCCAGTATAAACCTTATCCAAGAAACTCAAATCAGGAATATTGTCCTTCTCCACATATGGATGATTTATATTTTGTGTTTTCAGTTACAACAAATCAGTGATAAAAGAAGGCAGAGAAAATATTCAGATAGCTTTTATTTGTTGCAAAGCTTAAGAGTGATGGAAGTTTTGAAATATCTATTCAGTTTCCATAGTATTCAACTTGGAGCTATTCCATGGGCTACGGTGGTAGAAGGTAAGGGTGTCTGTGAGAGCTGGTTAGCATTTAAATGGCACTTCTTCCAAGCTCTGGATCCGTTCACGCCTATGAGTAAGAAATCAGGGAAGGATGGCAGAAGACCTGTGTGGATGAGCAAGGAGCTCATACATAAACTCAGAGGAAAGAAGGTTCATTAAATGTGGAAAAAGGGTCTGACTACTTAGGAAGAGTATAGGAATGTTGTCAGGGCCTGCATGGATGTGATGAGGAAGGCTAAAGCCAACCTGAAATTGAATCTAGCAAAGGAGATAAAGGATAATAAGAAAGGTTTTTTGAAGTGCGTCAACAGTGAAAGGAAGACTAGGGAAAATGTGGATCCTCTACTAAATAAAGGGGGTGTTCTGGTAATGGGAGATGCTGAGAAGGCAGAAGTTCTGAATGCCTTCTTTGCTTCTGTGTTCAAAGACTCCCCATCAGGAATGTTGGCCCTGGAGGTGAGAGTCTGGGGAATAGAAGGCTCTCCTTTGTTGAGGGAAATGATCTGAGAGTATCTAGGCAACATCATTCTACATAAATCCATGGGTCCCGATGGGATGCAGCCATGTGTGTTGAGGGAACTAGCAGAGGTTGCTAGTTCACTGAATCACTCTCTACCATTTTTGAGAGGTCTTGGAGAATGGGAGAAGTGCCTGAAGACTGGAGGATAGCCAATGTCACTCCAGTCTTCAAAAAGTGCAAGAAGTGCGATCTGGGAAGCTACAGGCCAGCCAGCCTCACCTCCATCCCTGGAAAGGTGATGGAACAGTTTGTTCTGGATGCCATCACCAGGAAAGTGGAAAAGAAGAAGGTTATCAGGAGTAGTCAGTATGGGTTCACAAGCGGGAGGTCATGCTCAACCAGCTTTGTAGCCTTCTATGATGTCATCGCTGGCTAAGTGTAAGAGGGAGAGCAGAGGATGGAGTCTACTTTTATTTGGGCAAGGCATTTAACACTGTCTCCTACAACACCCCTGTAATAAAGCTAAGGAAATGTGGAATAGATGAATGGACGGTGAGATGGGTTGAGAACTGGCTGACTGGCTGAAAAGCTACAGTCACTCCTGAAAGAGAAGTCCATGCTGGTTACAAATGACTATAATTTAGATATAAAATAGAACAGTTACAGTAAAAAAAAAAAAAAAAAAAAAAAAAAAAAAGGAAAAAATGATAATAAACATTTGTTATAATCTGATATGGAATTCCAAGGAAAACAAGACTAACCTATGCCTTTTAAAGACAGAAGTAACAAAGGGAGATACTTTTAGAAAGATCTCAGCAACAAGAAAGATTTTTATATTGATGTTTTCTGCTTTTTAGTCAAGAATAATAGAATTATTAGTAATTGATGGATGTTCAGTAAATATATCGGTTCTATTTGGGGAATAAACATGTGTCTGAATCATGTCTTAGGAAGATTTCATGAAAGCAACCAAAAGCTGATTATCTTTTCTAAGCTACACATTTAAAAGCATTATCACATAATTTATGACCAAAGGTTTTAAAGGATATGGCTTAGGAGCTCTCCGGTTTGCTAATGTTGATTTTTCAATAAGTTTTAAAATGCTGGAAGAGCTCCAGCATTCTGGAAGAAGCTAATGTTTCATAGCTATTTTAAAGAGAGCAAATTGGTCAACTTTTCACAGTTACAGGCTTGTCATCTTAATGGCAGCCCTGGGCAAAATAATGATATTGTTTATAGACAAATCAACTACCAAAAACATAGAGGAACCGATATAATTAATAACACTCTGGAAAGACTTACAGAAATATCTTTGAAGTTATATATTTGGTAGATAAAGCAAGTACAATTGATTTCTTATGTACAGATTTCTCTAAGGCATTTGACTTGATTCCAAAGTACATGTTTATGGGGAAATTAAAATGATACAAGAACAGCCTGTCCAAGTTCTGCAGATCAGAAACTGGCTAACTCTGGACTTCCACTGTAGAAGTTACTCCATATCTAATGATGTCTTTAAAAATTCAGTATCTGGTACATTCTTTTTACTACTACTATCAATAGCTGCAAGAATACATAAGTAATTACTAATAATGTTTGTGATGAATGTCACTGGGCAAATCAGTGAATCCAGTTGTTATTGCATTAAAATTATAAAATTACACACTGAAAAAAAGTTTCATTTTGATCTTTGCAAGTAACTCAAGAAATTTCAGGATAATTCGTGAAATTCAGGATTATTTTCATTTCTTGCATGAAAAAAAAAAAAAATCATTTATTTTAGACCTTGGGCAGAAATTACTGTGAGGAGAGTTTAACCCAAGACTGGATAAGTACGCCTATATTTTGAATAAAATGTGAAGAGCACACATATTCCTCACTAGGTTTGTAGCATACGCCTCAGACAAGACCTTTAATAAGTACTTCTGCTCACACAGAAATCTTCATGTTGTTATGGAAGTATTTAGTTAATAGGCCAACAGGATCTTTTCACTTCAGTATTTGATAACATTGCTTATTTCATGACAGTAAAGTAGTAATAAATAAAGTCTTCAAATTATATTCAGCACGCTTGATTTTCTGTGATAGCTTTCTATATACCTGATCCCAGAATGTTTGTGTAGCATAACGTAAATCCCTCATTCAATTGTAACTATGTCTTCTTGTGCTCTTGTGTTCATCTGTACTAGATCTACTGAAGAAAACAGACTGTTCTGAGAAAGAACAGAATTAGGGAGAAAATGACATCTAAACACTACTGTGAAGCAAATGCAATGCAAGGATGAATACATCAAGATAGGAGACACACAACAGTACCTCTGTAAGCCCTATGGATTGCTACTATCTGGAACACAGCAACAGAGCATGCTGTTTATACGCAGTCAAGTCTCTTCTTGAATAAATAATAATAAAGCATAGTTGTCACTAGCAACAGATGCATAATTAATACATATAATTGAAGGCAAGGTTTAGCACAGATAATGCACCAATTAAAAAAAAAGTGTTACTAAAAAATCTCTAGAATAAAGATATACAGAAAGCCGAAATGTGCTGAATTTAATACATTCTAAGAATCAGGACTATTATTGAGCTTTATAACATTTTATGTAACTTTCTTTACTATGAATTAACAATGAGCACAGCATTTATGCTATATCATATTTGTAGTATCTGGGGTATTTGAAATCTGCAATGTAAAGTGTGTAAGTACTCATTTTCAAATTGTATTCCGCACATCTTGGAATTCACTGGCTGCTTGAAGGTCCTGGAAAAGACCTTGCAGACCTGTCTTTTCTCATTCTGAAGAGCTCAACCTTTTAAAATAAATTGTCTGCACATGTGCTTATCGAATCTCAAAAAATATTTTGTGTCCTTTAAATTGACAAATTCTAAAAAAACGGAAAAAATAAATAATCAAAATCAGAATTTATGCTTTCAAGATGTTACAGTCCAAAAGCAGATATGAATATGTCTACAAGTGCTTTGGAAGTTTCTGAGAGGGGGTACTTGGAGGTAATGACAAAAGAGTCTGGTAAAAATGGTCAAAGCTTGTTAAGATGGTGCAAAATCATCACAGAATATCTGGGATAATAGTTTCATCTATCAGACCTGTAGAACAACTCAAAAGGAAAAAAAAAAAAGGACTTGAAATATTTCAGCTCTAAATTACATGGCCAGCCTAATTGTGCAATATTGCCATTGTGCTACCAATTAACTATTTGTCTGACATAAGCAGATAAATTTGAGACAGAGCCATTTCTAAAACTCTGATTTGAAGAGCAGAAGAGTACTGATTTATCTACACTGGATGTTTTTACTCTATGAAACTGACAGCCTCCTTTCTAACAAAAAAATTCTCAAAGTAACAGTGGAAGAAATGTCATTGAAAGCTGTTTCACTGATCACAATATTCATCCACTGAAGCACGTCAACATGCTAATGCTGTAGTATTCCATGCACATATCCCTTTCTGATCACTTGGAATTTATTATCTAAGAGCATCTGAAAAAAACTTGTACAAAGTATATTCCTGTTATGTTTTCAGACTGAACAACTAGTGCAAAATTTGGCTGCAAGTTTTTTTCCAGGAACTTCATCAAATGTTGCTATGAAACGTTTTGGCACGGGTATGAATTTCTCATAGAGTACACAGCCCGTGTTCTTGTGTCTGTCACCTCATAGCAGTGGAGGAATGGAAGAAGGCCAGATTCTTTGGTTGTGGGTGAAAACAGCCCCCTCCCCTCCTTTTTTCCCTTTGGCTAAACAAATTGAGGAGAAAATGACAAAGGGCTGATGAACAGGAAAAACACACACCTGGAGTGTATGACACAAAACCTGACACTGGAGAAAACAAACAAAGAAAATAAATATATTTATTAATTTTACTATTCTTGAAAATAATTCTTTTCTTTTACATTTCTGTTAATGGATTTTTAAAAAATCTATCCTCGCTGCTAACATTATGCTGCCAAAAAAAGTTCTGCACAGATCTTTCTCCTCTTTGTTTAAGATGAATTTCAGGAAAAGAAAAGGAAGGGAAAGGGAAAGGGAAAGGGAAAGGGAAAGGGAAAGGGAAAGGGAAAGGAAGCCACTCTTCTTCTCACTGTTTCCTTTGTAGAGAAGCTGGGAGACTATAGTCCACTGAATGAAAGTACTGCAATTATTATTCCTTTAAAATAATAGCCACTCAAAGTTGCATCTTGATTGCCATTTAAAAATATCTCTAAAATGAAGTCAGCCCTGCTAAACAAATCAGAAAGAAAGTGGTATTTACGACTTGTCACTGACTCTTTTTCTACATGGTCCCAAGGCAGAGGTAATTTTCAATATCTTGACGAGGATGCTGCAAGTAAGAAAGGAATGGTGATTTGGAGCATTGGATAAACGTTGACTTCTCTTTAATTCATAGTATCTAAAACTTTTCTGATTAAAGAATAACAAACATTTTTCCAAAATGATTCTCAACTTCTCTGGGTCATAGTGTCAGAAAGGCCAAACTACCCAAGTAGCTTTTAGGTCCTAGCTTATTTCCAGAAGACTAAGAAAATATTATTGACTTGTTCCTCCAAGCTGCAGGAGAACAGTGTCATTTATATCTCATTCTTGAGTATCAGTGTTTCTCACAATGCAGGGATCTACTCCTAAGCCAGAAAAATAACTCTCTTTCCAGTTTCATTAGTGATGTGAAGACCACATTTCCAACTTTTGATTGCTATAGGACTTCACAACACACTGTGAATCCAGTTGCTGATTTATGTCTGTATTCTCTGATAATAATTCTGAAGAACAGTATTAGTGATAAGTCTGTGAGAATAATGAAACACTAGAGGGGTCAAGCTTGGATGTGGCTTTGTCATTACTTACTCATCAGGCTCCAATGCCTACATGAATATATACTACAACTTAATAAGTTATTGTGCCTTTTTTCCACTTAAGAGTTTTTCATTCCTTTATTTTGTGGAGCTGAGAGATCTTAAAGGACAATTGTTATATTGTAAGCAACTACTAACAATACTATATATATCACTAAAGAGAAATCCAACCCAAACCCCCAAAAATCAGATTAAGAAATTCTTTAAGATTCTTACTGTACACTAAATGCTCCAGGTTCAAAGAGTTTAAAATCCAAGTGGCCACAGTAAGAGTTATCTAGGATGACTGTTTAAATTTTGATCTCATTAGACGAAAAATATTTCAAAGGGATAAGAGACCCAAGTAGTGTTAATCAGTATGAATTTCATGTTCATTGGTGAGAACCTTGCAACACTTCCCAGGGATGAGTTTTAGTTGCTTTTTTTATCTTTTTGCTGCTACTACCATTAGTGTTCCTTAACAAAAAAGGAAGGCAACATTGAAAATGACATAAAGTACCATAGACCCTTAAAATAGCCAGTCCAGGCCTTTTAAATCAAGACAAAGCAAGAACCAATGAGTTTGGCTTCCATTTATCACCAAAGATGGCCACAGTATAACAGACTTTTAATAATGCAGTTGCCTAACATTAGATGTCTAAAAGCCATCAAGCCTAAACTAGTCTTCAAAGTTTCTTCAGTGGTGAACAGAAAAGAGTGTTTTCATCCATGTGGTGATCCATCTCAGTCTAAGATAAATGTTTTAAGTTAGAACCATAGAATAATGTGGAGTGGAAGACTGGTGAGATGCATCATTTTATAGACAACCATGTCTCCTTTTTAGCAATTAAAGGTCATGGAGGCAATCTGTCTAGACTTGACCCACTCATCGATAACATCACGTGAGAAAAATCTTGCCTGGCTCTGTGGCACTTGGGAAATTATATTACTTTTCCATGGCTATTTGCACATCCATAAAATGGGGCAAAAGATGTGTCTTCATATCAAAAATATGTTGCAAAATTTGATTCATGGCAACTGTTTATGACCTTTGAGAAACAAGCAGCATAAGGATCGCATGACATATTTCTCTATGGGTGGAAAGTACAAATTCAATAAATTTATATTATCAATTTATTGTAAATAGCTAGGCTTTGTATGCAGTACTCCACCTTGAGCCTTGTAAACAGGTCTCAGAAAGCTGAAAAGATATACAGAAAATGTGCACGGTTAAATGAGTTTGGTGATTGTCAAGCTATTTCTATTAGACTATAATAGGCTTGGCATCTAGGTCATGATTTGCTGAGGAAAGAATGAGAAAGAGCTTTAAATGCACTTTTCATCTCAGCAGAATGACCCCGTATGAATGCCAAATAGAGCCAAAGAGAGCTGTTAATCAGAGATTAAGCTCCAACAAACAAGTTGCTTGCCAATAAATTCTGTGGTCATCTACTGTGATGTGTTCAATAGGATCATGTTTTGAATTAAAAGTCCGTCCTTTTCCATTCAACCTGTTTCACCAGAATGCTGATGTACCCAGGATTAGAACTTGTTCTAAGGATTAGAAATAAAAATGGGTAAATTATGACCTCCTGATAACACAGATTATCCTTTCACGAATTACGATGGAAGCAGTAGAGTGAGGGACTATAGAAGGGTCCTGAGATAAAAAGAAAAAAAAATACAGATGTAGTAGAGGAGAAATTTGGGTCTCTGCTCCCACTTAAATATTTGCTTATTTATAGCAAGAGGCAGCGAAAACGGACTTCATTGTCTCCTGACTTTTATTAGGCTATACCATTACTACTATGGAAACAGAGTGTAGTATACAAAGCTTAAGGGGAAGGAGACACTTTCTCCTTACTGAAATCCTTGAGCTTTTAATTGTTAGTGTCCCAACAATTATATGTTTGTCTGCAATTGTTCTTTTCTTAACTTTCATACTTTCATGAATTCTCACACTGTGTTTGTTTTCTTAGTTGAACAAAGTCAAGATGGCATGGCTGCAGCAAACTATTGCTTGAACCTTTGGGTTGAGAATTATTATGTGATCCTAGTTAAAGCAATAAATAATTGAAACTGTTACATATTTCTTTACAACCACTGAGTGTTGTGGAAGAAAATGAAAATACTTAATGTATAGCCTTATATAACGCATAACACAAGTGTTTGCCTTTTTTTGTTTCCTTGTAGTTATGGCCTTGAGCTACTGAAAATAATCCCTAATGATATAGGAGGAGGATACCCCAGTATTAATTTAGCAACCCTCAGAGAAATTTATTGGGATGCAGAAGACTAAATTGAATTATTGAAAGAAAGATAATCAATAGCATACAATTTGAGCATGCTTTGTATATATGCACTGGAGATTTCGGTTGGAGAAATACAGTAAGAAAGCTAATATATATACAGTAAGAAAGCTAATATATATATATATGCATACAAGATAGACATCAATCAATGTACACTGTACTTGCCTATAAGAGCACAGATCTGCATTTATCTCCTAAGAGAATCTTTTCCATTTCCAAATGGTATCTTAAGCCATAACAAAGTGAACAAATAACTCTTTGATGAATAGATACAAAGACACATGAAAATTATTATTCAAATATCTCAAATGGCATTACACATCTTTTTCTTTTTTTTGGAAGCCAACACTGAGATAACACATTGATTCAGGATAACATTTAAACACTTTTTATTTCAAGCACGTGCCTACATGAGCCAGCAGCTCAGTGCTGAAGGTTACAATATGTGTTTCAGTTAAGATTATTGGCTTTCTTAGTTCTTCCATATATTTTCTTATGAACGCAGGCCTGAGAACACACCATAATAAAATTCTCCAGATAATTTCAGTGTACTAGAAAACCCATAAGTACAAGCTTGTACTTGCTAAATCTGTCTATATTAATTTATAGCTATATCTGCCTTGTCTTTACAATGCTACTAGGATGTCTTTTTAGCTGTCATTTGAATTAGAGATCCATTCTGAATATGCTGGAGGGATTCCTTGAGTTCCTGCAACATACAGGGACATGGGACAGGCAGACATTTAGTCTGCCATGTCATTTGGGCCAGAATTGAAATTGTGTCTGTTCTAAGGCCATTAAAGCTAGACTCCCTTTTTAACTGTACTCTAAAAATGATAAGAGGTAAGTATCCATGGTACCTACGGTGAAGTAACACGAATATCCCTTTTAACCACAGAATCAGAGAATGGCCTGGGTTGAAAAGGACCACAATAATCATCAAGCTTCAACCTCCCTGCTATGTGCAGAGTCACCAACCACCAGACAGGGCTGCCCAGAGCCACATCCAGCCTAGTCTTGAATGCCTCCAGGGATGGGGCATCCACAGTCTCCTTGAGCAAACTGTTCCAGTGTGTCACCATCCTCTGTGAGAAGAACTTCCTCTTAATATCTAACCTAAACCTCCCATCTCATTTTAAAACCATTCCCCCTTGTCCTATCACTATCCACCCTCATAAACAGCAGTTCCCCATTCTACTTGTACGCTCCCCTCAACTTGTGGAAGGCCACAATGAGGTCAACCCAGAGCCTTCTCTTCCCCAAGCCAAACAAACACAGTCCCCTCAACCTTCCATCTGATCATCTTAGTGGCCCTCCTCTGGACCCGCTCCAAGAGCTCCATGTCCTTCCTGTACTGGGGGCCCCAGGCCTGGACGCAGTGCTGCAGATGGGGCCTCACAAGAGCTGACAGGGGGACAATCACCTCCCTGTCCCTGCTGGCCACCTCTTTTTAATGCAGCCCAGAATGCTGTTGGCCTTCTGGGCTGCAAGGTCACACTGCTGGCTCATGTCCAGCTTCTCGTCTACCAGGACTCCCAAGTCCTTTTCCACACGGCTGCTCTCAAGGAGATCTTATTTGTAAATACCTGGCACTGCCCCGACAAAAGTGCAGCACCCTGCACTTGGCCTTATTGAACCTCATTAGGTTTTCATAGGCCCACTTCTCCAGCCTGTCCGGGTCCCTCTGGATGGCTTCCCTTCCTTCCAGTGTATCAACTGCACTGCTCAGCTTGGTGTCATCCACAATCTTGCTGAGGGTGCACTCAGTGCCATCATCTATGTCATTGATGAAACGTTGAAGAGCACCGGTCCCAAGACCAACCCCTGAGGGACACTGCTTGTGACCGGCCTCCACCCTGACACAGAACCACTGATCGCAACACTTTGGCTGTGACCAGCCAGCTAATTCCTAATCCACTGAACAGTCCATCCTTCAGATCCACACGTCTCCAATTTAGAGGGAAGGATGTGCTGAGGGACCATGTCAAAGGCCTTGCAGAAGTCCAGCTAGCTGACATCCGCTGCCCTTCCCCCATCCACCGAAGTCGTCACTCCATCATAGAAGGCCACCAGATTGGTGAGGCATGATCTGCCCTTGGAGAAGCCATGCTGGCTGTCTCGAATCACCCCTTTGTCTCGTATGTGCCTTAACATAGCTTCTAGGAGGATCTGCTCCATGACCTTCTCAGACACAGAGGTGAAGCTCAGGCACAGAAGTGAGGCTCAAGCATTGAAGCTGCCAGTCCTCTGGCATTTATCAAACAAGTTTTGGACTAAATTTCTCTCATTTTTTATGTACTCAAACGTTTGATTCAGGAAGAAGAGAAGGAAAACATGTGTATTGTCCGGTATCATATGAAATTCAGAGACACAACTCCTGCAGAATCATCAGTGATAGTATTAAACCTATATGATAGCATATCACATACTTGTAAAGTCACAACATTCACCAGTGTGATGACAAATGCCATGTTAGGAAGTGACTAATATTAATCATCAGCCTTTGAAATGAAGTTCTAGAGTATTCTTTAATCCAGCCTGGCTATAAACATAAAATAGTGAAGGTCTGGCCCAACCAGATCTCAGGACAGTGAGCGAGAAACCCTGAGGAAATTTTCATAGAGTTTCTGAGCTAGAATTTCTTCTTACTGGTTTCTACTGTATATGCCATATTCTTTTATAGTGAAAATCTAGTGACACTGAAATGCAAAATCTTCTGATAGTACAGAAAACTGCTTCCCAGTGAGAACAGAGTATGCATAACTTATCAAAAAAAGATTGAACAGAGACTTGATTAAAGAGTATAAAGAACTTCGAGGGATGAAAATTGCAGGTGCTAATGGGCTTTTCAATCTTTTTTTTTAAAAAAAAGATATTACAAAGATGAAATCCTCGGATGATAAATCTAGAACAATTCAAATGAGAAATATGATACAGACTTTAACTATGGAAAAATCAAGCATTGGCAAGGATGGATAGGATGAAAAACAGCCAGCAGTGATGGATTTTTTCCGTTTTCTGATCAAACTGCTTACCTGTCTAGTGAGCATGCTTTAGAAAAACACGATTAAACTAAAGCCAATTTAGTGAAGTATTACAGTCTGTGAGAATCTTTGGAGACTAAAAACAGGCGATCATAGGGCTCCTTCTGGTTTCAAACTATGACTAATCAGTGTCTAGGAAAGGGCTAACCATGTTCTACATGGTTATATTTTTTATCAGAAACCTGTAGCTAAAGTATGACTACATTTACACATCTGTAGCTGACTTAAATAATTTCAGTCTGTCTTTCCCTTACACCAATTTGGTTGGCTTATTATTATTATCAAGTTGCATATCCAAGGAAAAGATAACACAGTCCTCTAGGCCAGAATCTCTAGGCCACCAATTGCTTATCCTTCCTCTAGATCACAGTGCTCAGACTGCTACTGTACACTGTGTTCCCAGATCATTTTGACAAAGGGTTAAGAGATATTTCTAATCTTCATCTCAGTTTAGGACTGAAAATGATATCTGCATTTCTGTAGGCGAAAGTGAAGTGAAGCCTCCTGATATAGACTGTTGTATGCTTTCAGACATAAATCCATCTAGCCATTGTTTACAATTTTTTCTCATGGCTTGATTTTGTATGTTTATAATTGTCTCAGAGACTACTTCTTTGTCTTTACTTCAAAAGCGAGTTTCTTCTGTAAAACCCTAGATTTTTCTGTTTGTGACTGCTGTAGCAGTAAGACTTATACAAAAGAGCTGGGGCCTTGCTATTTTAGGTATGCTTAGGGGTCAAACAAACAAAATGTTCAATACAGTGCAAAAGAAAAAGATATAAGGAGAAATGGGGATGTGGAGATCAGGAGATAGGAATATTATTGCTTACTCTTGATGTTTTATCTGCCTGCCTGTTCTGTCTATGTATTCATCTATTTTAGACTTTCAATGGCATTCCAGAAAATCTAAACATTAATAGTAGGATCTTCCCTCAGGTAGAGTTTTATATAATGTATTTACTGAAGGTCTAACACTTCACTCTGGGAATTCATTCTTGTAGGTTGTTGCTTGGAAAATGATAGGATTTCGTGCACTTTTAGCATACATCTCAGAAAGCACTAGAAACATTTTATATGAATAATTTACAGCCTTGAACCCTTGGTGCATTTCTTTATTTGTCCCCAATCTTTTTCACCTTGAGATCAACAGGATTGTTGTCACTAACTACAAAGGGAATTGGGGAGACCAGATCTATTTCCATTTGTGTTTCTCAGATGTATTCCAGGTGATTGGTGATTGTTAACATGTAATCCAGGGAAAACATTCTGTGAAACCTGAGAAGAGTTACTTTTGAATGTGACTTCCCCCAGACATCCCTAAACACTGCAAGTGGTAATGAGGTTGTGCTGATCTATCTCAGACTCACACAGACCTGAAATAGGTGATCATCTGCTCTAACTCAGTGTCCCAAAGCGATTTGAAAACTATTTGTATCATTCCTTGCAGAGGTACACCAGCCTTTAGGGAACTTCAGTGATGTGGACTGTAGCTTATTTCTGTACTCCACTGTAACACACTTAAAATTTTCTCTTTATGTCTAGTCCACTCTTCCTCATTGAAGTTTAAGCTCATTATTTCCTGTTCTACCTTCCCTGGGCATGGAAGACAGATTCTACAGTAGCTTTTCTGGTAAGTAAAGCAGGTGCTATGTCTGTCTCAGTGTGATCTGTGTCTACCAGCTAAACAAATCAAACCATTCTATCTTCTTGTATTTTTAAAATCATCTGTATATTACGCATATTAGGCTCCATCTCTGGAGTTGTTTAAGGCCAGGCTGAATGGGGCCCTGGGCAATCTGATCTAGTACTTGATCTAGGGGCTGGTAACCCTGCCTGTGGCAGTGGGTTTGGAACTTGGTGATCCTTCAGGTGCCTTCTAACCCAAGCCATTCCAGGATTCTATGATTAAACTTTTCATTTCTAATATTTCACTCCTCACACACTTCTAGAATGGTCCTGTGCATATCTGGGAGTTGGACTGACAGTTTTTTCGGGTCCTTTCCAACTCAGAATATTCTATGACTCTATAAATGAGTAAATGTTATAAAGTACAGGTCTTCAGGACCAAATGGAATAATAGGACTAGTCAGTTATGGGACTGGACAGTAACAAGACTGTGAGGTTTAGGAGATAATTTACAAGCTGTGAACTGTATGCTTTATCTAAAGCATACTCACTAGGCAGAGAACTGTGTAAAGTGTTGAATATCTGTAGATCATGTTTCTGAATAGAGTTGTGTGCCTAGAAGAAAGAAGCAACAACTGAAGCTGAGAGTATTGTGCAAAGAACCCCTTTGAACAAAGTGTTTAGCTGGACAAAGTGGTTTTGCTGAATGAATCCAACTGTACTCAAAGGATCAGGACCATTTATGCTTCCTTGCATACTTGCAAACTTGTAACTAGTAAATAAAAGTTCTTCATCACCTTATTATTTTTTTTTTTTATGAAGGAAGTGGTGCCAAAGATTCATATTTCTCATGGCTGCTTCAGCAGAAAAAGTGCGTTCTATTGTTTGGATAGAGCACTGAACTAAAATATAAAGTTCTGTTAGATGAGCTAATTTATTGATCTGCATTATTGTTAGCTAACTTTTCTCTTTGTTATATAAGGATTATTATTGATTACTAAATGACTTTAATTTCAATAAACAGTACAGAGAGTGAGTTAAATTGAGCTATCAATAATTAATTGCTAAATGTTAGCAAATACTTAGACTGATCTTTCGCAGAGGGGTTAAATTCAGAATTCTGAAATGCTTTTGGATGTAGTTTCTTCCAAGAATATATTATTACTATTACTGTCATATTCTCTATTCATTTTAAAGATAACAATTTAGCACATTATAACTGGCACTGTCTTTTCTTCTGTTCTGCCTCTGCTGATTCCAGGAGTCTTTGGACAGGAAAGGATGAAAATTATTTGAGAGTTTTGCCAGATTGTTCAGACAGTACAAGATGCAGCATCTGTCAGCAGACAGACACGTGAAGATTTATGTTCTCTTAGAAAGGTGTATATTGTAACAACATGGCTTTATCATGTGTTTATGTTGTTCAACAAGTTGTAATTAATATTTCTTATAATTCCTTAAATTCCACTGATCTCTTCTCTTTGCTTTAGTCAAAGACATCAACAGTGCTGGGACTTTTGTCTCTGCATCCATAATTAAATATTTTAATTTCTGCACTATATAACGAAACTCTTCAAGTGCATGCACAAATTGGGTTCTAGCAAAAATTAGAGATGAAAAAATAATGATGAAGGCTCCTTAAATACTGCTCTGAAGCATGTTACTGCTAGGAAGGATGTTTAAATATCTTGTTCCTTGTCAGAAATCTTTGTCCACTTCTTTAAGCTAAATGCCTTCATTTCATCTTGTCCTCCTTTTGGTGTTGTCCATTACCTCTTCTGTCTCCCTCGTGTTTGTTTCTCAAGGTGTTTAAAGCAGTGTTACTCATGTCCATACACCTTTTTGTCAAGCTGTGCAAGGTAAGGATTTTTAAGGATATGCTTGTTGCACCCAAGGAATTAAAGTAACACCTGGAAGCAGAGTAAGTATGAAATAACGTATTGGAAGATTTGGATATCACAATGCTGAAGTACTTCAAGATCAGGTTGAGAGGGTATTTGGGCAGTGTGATGTAGTGGAAGGTAACCCTTTTCATGGCTGAGAGCTGGAACTGGATGATCTTTAAGATCCTTTCAACCCATGTCATTCTGTGGTTCTGTGATGCCATCTGTAGTATTCCACACGACTTTTAGGTCAAAGACAGGCAGAGCAGAGCTTTCTTAATGACTTTTTGTGTTATACAACAGATATACTATTTCTTGCTACATCACAGCTATTTTGAATTCCCAAATCACTCTGGGTGCATTTCTTTACAGCAAAGGTAGCAGGCAGTTGTAATGAATAGCTTTCTGTTTCTGTAAGCCTAGTGTAATTCCTTTATACTGCTCAGATGAGTGTTTATTTATGATCTTTTTAGTAGAGATTAAATGAAAGAAACAAAACAAAAAAACAAACAGGAAAAAAACATGACTGGAAGGAAAATTTGAATTTGAACCTGAGTGACTTTGGTTCAGATATCACAAAGATAGGTCTGGAATTAAACACAGAGAAACAAACAAATAAAAAGAGAAGCAAGAACCCTACCAAGGAGGGAAGAAAAAAAAAAAAAAAAAAGAACTTATACAGAAGATGAAAAACAGAGCTTAAAAAAAATCAGTGTATTTACAAGATTCTATGTTTCACAAGGCTTTGAGGCTTTGTCACACATGCTTTGTGACAAATCCATTACATCCATCATCCATTACATTCTCTTTAATGTGTTTTGTGACTGACAGGTCACAAGTATGACAGTTACAAAATCATTGATGTCTCTTTCCCCAAATTATATAGAAATTTCTCAGTCAACTATGGTTCATTAAAATTGTCTTGTTTGATTTCCTGTTGTGATGATTAAAGTTGCTGGTTATGGAATCCCACATCTAATTTTTTTTTTTTTTTTAATCCTCTTCCAATATAGCAAACGTTTGCATCTGGCAGCTGTTTCTCCTGTCACAATAACATATATTTTTATCCTTGCCATCTTTAAAAATAAAGTTCACAGTTATTCCATTTAATTCTTTCAGATTGCATTCACCTTGTAATTCATCTTAAAACTTTTTCCAGAACTGACTACAGACACCGGCTTCTGCAAATAATGAAACCAGTAAGCATTGATGCCATTTGATATCCAAAATTTATGAAAATAGTAATGTAGTTCCCTCCCTACTTTCTTTATCACACATACCACAGAACTACAAAAAAAAAAAAAAAAAATTGGTTTAGAGCAATTCATTTGGAAAACTCATGAATGAATGAACCACAGGCTTAGTCTTGAGCAAAGGACAGGATGGGAGGAGAAGGTGCTGTGACTGGACTAGGTCTTAGTTCCCAGTAGATCCAAAAGATGATAATCCTCTCTGTATAACCAAGATGTTAAAATCACAATATAATTATGTATAATCAATAGATATCAAGATGTTATAATTGCAATATAATCAAGAGAGTAAGGCAAAGCAGACAACGATCACAAAAAGAGAATAAGTGGAAGAGCTTACCCTTGGGTTGAGCTCACCAGAAGATACCAAAAGAGGGGATCTCCAGAAGAGATCCTTCCCCTCTGGTAGCCAGCTCTTAAATAGGTCCAGGAGGGGTGGAGCCTGGCTCCACCCCTTCCGGCAGCACAGGTGAATTGCCTTCACCTGTGCTCCTCTGGCTGACTCAAGTCTCACCTCAGGTGATTAATCAGAGGTTCAGGCCGTAACTCAGCAGTTCCCATACACTCCACCCCTTCTCGGTGTGAACCAATGATCAGGTTAACAAAAGGGTAAGCTTTCCCTAATACAGAGATCCGGTATATCGTGACGCTTATACAATTTTATCGCGACGTATGTTGGTACAGTTCAAGACAAGTGATGATTAGTGGATGTCTATATTCTTCTATGGGCCAGTGCTCGATGATGTGACTGGAGGCATGAGGTCCTGAGGTGCAAGTCCATTCTATGTTCCATCAGTCCCATGCAGGCCATCACCGGGTGTTGTACGTGATCTGACAGCAACACTGGAACGCTTGATGGCATTTTGTTCCTTCCGGTGGTCCTGAAGGCTCACAGACTCACGGGGAGTAATACAGATGTTTTACAGATACCAGGAGGGGAAGGTCTGCTCTCCAGGGCAAGATACAGGCCGTATTTCTGTCTTGGGTCAACACTTCCGCTTGTACTGGGGCACGTCCTGGCCGCCTGTACCACACCTTTTGGCCGGATATCTGCAGCTGCATAACGATATCAGGCACCAAAGGAGGTGTCCTGATCTGCCATAGGGACAGGATGGGGGTCCCTTTAGCAATAAAAGTCGGAGTGTTGACCACAATATCAGTAGGCCATGTACCTATTACTGGAGGGACTACTGAGCCTCCCACCTCCAATAGTCTCCCCCAAGGTGCAAGTAGGCCACACCACTTGGGTCCTACCTGCACCTTCCAGGGCCATTTTATTTTATGGGTACCTGGCTCTAAGTTTTCAGGGGCAGGGAGCAGAAGATTATTTTCATTACCAATCTGGGGTCTTACCTGATGATCAGTGCCCGTAATTTGGATCCTAAGCGGGGTGGCCCATGTCGTCTGCAACATTCTCAGGGCACTGGGTCTGCCATCTCGAGGTCTTTCATTCAGGTCCCGCAGGGTTTCATGCAGTCTTTTTGTCCACCCCTGCAAGGACTGGGAGTCTGTCTTCAGGGCAGCCTTAAGAATACCATTATAACGTTCGATGAGGCCTGCCCCCGTTGGATTATATGGCAGGTGGAATCGCCATTCGATGTTATTTTCTTCTGCCCAGCGCTGTATCGTTGCACCAGTAAAATGAGTCCCTTGGTCGCTCTCGATGACTTGAGGTGTCCCGTAGGCAGACATCAGTTTAGTGAGTGCCTTGATGGTATATGCCTGGTTTGCTTTCGGTACTGGATAGGCCTGCAGTAGCTCACTTGCAGTGTTGACACAGGTCAGGGCATATCTTGCCCCTTCGGAACGAGGAAGGGGCCCGATGTAATCGACCTGCCATCGCTGGAGAGGATTGTGTCCCCTAGCAAGATGGGCTGTTGTTTCGGGCAACAATCTCGGTCTCATCTTGGAGCAAGCATCACAATCCTGGCATGCCTGGATGATATCAGATAGTTGTATGGGCAGTCCCCATGCTTTAGCAGCTGCCCACATTGTCTTTTGTCCAGCATGCCATAGCTTCTGATGTAACCAGCGGGCAATGTTCTCAGATGGTGAATTCTCAATCCATCGAACTCGGGCCAGTGTGTCGGCTTCATCGTTTCCCGGTGACTGTAGGGGCTGATGACCAGAAACATGGTAGACACGTACAGTCCTGTGTTT
Source organism: Lagopus leucura (assembly GCF_019238085.1). Classification (NCBI taxonomy): domain Eukaryota; kingdom Metazoa; phylum Chordata; class Aves; order Galliformes; family Phasianidae; genus Lagopus; species Lagopus leucura. The sequence continues at coordinate 9,435,578 of NW_024962254.1, forward strand.
GACCGTATTCCATATATCTAACCACATGTCTTTGCCCCAGATTGGTCGGGTGTGGATAGTCCATTCCTGGGTGGCCCACTGTGCAATCCAAAGAGTGAGCCCCCGGTACACAGCCCAACTACCTGTGCAGATGTTCAGGATACCATCACCGGGTTCCTTGGTTATAACCATCCACACGGCTCGCAGTTCTGCCCATTGGCTGCTCTGACCATCCCCCTCATCGAACCAGATTGTCTCGGTGGAAGGATGGTATGCTATTGCTCTCCACTTGCTCGGGTTGCCCTTGCTGGACCCATCTGTGTACCAGGCATCTTCAGGGATAGGATATTTTCCCTCCTGAACGAGACTCTTCTCTGGTGGAGCGACCAGTATTTCTTTTGGTGCATCACTGTGATACCTCATGGGGCCTAGGATCTTCTGGAGTTCTTCTTTCAAGGGTGATGAAGACAGACTGCTCCTTTGGCTGAGGTAGGCAACCCATTGTGCCACTGTTTGTGCTTGCACCACCCCTGTCTTAGGGAGGTGGGTCAGATCTTTCATCCACCCCTGAATCAGCAGAGTGGTCTTAACTAAAACTTCAGCCGTTTGAGTTATTGGCTCTACTGCCTGTAATGCAGAGTAGGCAGCCAATAACTGCTTTTCAATCATACTGTATCTTTCTCCTGCTCCATGCCAGACCTGAGACCAGGAACCAGTGGGGATCCAAACAGAACTCTGGCGTTGCCACAGGCCCCAACTGAAGCCATCTTGAGTAACATGAACATCCAACTCGGCTGGGAGGGTAGGATCGAATATACCCAATGCCTGAGCTTGTTTAACTGCCAGTTTTGCTTGTTGGAAAGCTTCCTGTTCGGTTTTCCCCCAGTCCCATAGCTGCTCCTTTTTTGTGAGTCTGTATAGTGGCCTTAGCAGCTGCGCTAGGTGAGGTATAAAGGAACGCCAATAACCCAATATACCTAGAAACTCTTGCAGCTGCTTTGATGTTGTAGGGACTGAGAACGCCTGAACCTTATCTATAACAGCACTGGGTAGCACTTTGGTTTTTCCTGACCAAACCACCCCCAGGAATTTTATGGACAGGCCTGGACCTTGCACCTTTTGGGGATTTATAGCCCATCCCCTTTGTTGTAAATAGGCAGTTAATGAATCTGCTGCCTGTCCTGCTGCCTCCAGTGAGTCAGATGTCAACAGGAGATCATCAATATAATGATATAGGTTAACATCATCAGGTTTTCTCCAGTCAGCCAGGTCACGCGCCACTAGATTGTGACAATACATTGGTGAATGCACGTACCCCTGTGGCAGGACCTGAAAGGTCCACTGCCTGCCTCCCCACGTAAACGCAAACTGATCTTGCGATTCCTCAGCAATTGGGATACTGAAGAATACATTTGCTAGATCTAGGACACAATGATAGGTTTTTATCTCCCTACTCAATGTGTCCATTAGGGAGGCAATATTGGGTACGGCCGCGTGACCTTATTTAATTCTCTGTAATCTACTGTCATCCTCCATGTGCCATCCGACTTTCGCACTGGCCATATGGGGGAGTTATACGGGCTGTGTGCAGGTCTTATAATGCCCACTTTTTCTAATTCCTGCACCGTTCTCGATATTTCATCTTGCCCACCCGGGAGTCTATACTGTCTAACATTAGTAATCCGGCGCGGTTTCGGCAGGCAAACAGGCTCATGTTTCGCATGGCCTCTTAATATTGCCTGCACCACCCAGATACTGATACATCTTTGTCGAAGTCTGAACTCTCCCACAGTTGTTTGGAGAGCCAGACCCCATAGAATGTCTATGCCCAGGATGTATTCTTGGACTGGGGCAATAGACACCTTGTACTCCCAGGGTGGGAGACGCCCAACCCCCAATTTTAACCATGTTTGGGTGACAGGAATAGTCTGTCCCCCAAAACCACCAATCATCACTCTGTCGCCATGAAATTTTCCTGGATCTCCATAGATAATTGATGTTTCTGCTCCTGTGTCTACTAGTGCCATAACTCTCTGAATATTTTTTCGGGACCAATAAATCGTTAATTCTACATAGGGCCTCCAGTCCCGTCTGGAGGCCCTACGGGGACTAACATCCCTTGTCACTGCATGAATTGTGCTAGGGCCAGTTCTTTTGCTTCTGACGGCTCAGGCATTGTGGCCCGAGACACCTGAGGTGGCTTCTTTTTCCTGTTTGGAATAATAAAATCTTCTAGGTTCCATGTTGTTGTTGGAACCCTCTCTATAGCTCTTACCCTTGATTTCTTAGGGTAGCTCTGGAATTTTTGATTGTCCTTTAGTTGTCTCCAGAGCTGGAGAAGGACATGGTTGGACTGGCGGTCGATCTTAGCAAATTGGACCCCAGCCCGAATTAAATCATTAAACATTTGTTTTCGGGATACCCTTATGGGTCCCGATGGAGGAGCTCGAGTAGCCGGCATTTTGGTTTTATTTACCGGCAGGACCTCTGCTTCCTCCAAAAACTGAATATTGCGCCTAGTCCGCAGGCGCTCTGTTTCTCCCAAGTCGGCAACTAACTGGGCAGCCTGCTGGACTACGGCTTCTGATGCTACAAGGGGATTTAATATGGAAACTAGGGTGCTGTACAGATGGGAGGGAGCTTGCTGTAGAATTAAATCTCTCATCCCTGCTGAAAATTTAACCATATCAGGGCCATCAAATGTATCTTCATAGATGGCCTCTCTTACACCCAGTTCACGGATATAGTTTTGAAGGTCCTCCATGGAGGACCACATACCTGTATGTAACAGTATGTCTGATTTATTCGGCCCATACCATACAGCAGGCCGCCATTAACCATTCTAGTATGGAATGGTTTTCATCACGATATTGATTGCCTACGTATAACCTCTGTCTGAGAGCAGGATGGACGGTCATGGTGGCCAACTTAGCTACTTCTGGGCCATTCACCAAGACACTTTCTGCCCCAGAATCCCACAATCTCAATAACCAAGCCGGCACACTTTCTCTGGGCTTCTGCCGAAATCGTTGTACTAAGTCCATTAATTCTGTTGCCGTGTATGGCCGAGCTGTAACATGTAAATGAGTCTGGGCAGGGGGCCATTGATCAGGCGGCACTCCTGCCGGTCTGTCCTGTACTTTTTTTGTTTTTTGGGTTACAACAGGACGGACTTCCAGTGGATCAGTTAGAATTGGACATTCAAGGTCTGATTTGGATTTCTTGTTCTGCTGATCAGCGAAGTCTGTTGATTCAGGAGTCTGGTCATCATTTATTGAAATGTTACAAATTTGGCCTACAAGAAAATGTAGAATTGGCTTCTTCCCTGTTAAAACGCCAAGTTCGTGCTCCAGCTTTTCAATGCGGTCTTTCAAAAGCTGATTTTCAGTTTCTAAAGTATTATTTCTTAAGTCCGCATGATTTAAAGCGGTTAATAATGGCCATGCCACCATGGAGGCAGCCAGTTGTCTTTCTTTGGTAGTGAGGACATCCTTGCCAAGTCCTTGAAAATAGTCCGCCATGCGATATGGGGAGAGATTGCCCATAACACGTAAGGGACCCCATTTTTCAATGATGGCAGCTAACTCATAATAGGACGATCCCTCAAATCCTGGGATCTGCCCTGGAATCATCTAGAGGAGTATTGTTCTCCCCCTTGACCCATTTATAGAAATTCCACAGAAAAGACATGATGTTAATTTCAGTATATTCAGCCTGCCTGGCTCACCAAGTGTATAACCAAGATGTTATAATCACAATATAATTATGTATAATCAATAGATATCAAGATGCTATAATTGCAATATAATCAAGAGAGTAAGGCAAAGCAGACAACGATCACAAAAAGAGAATAAGTGGAAGAGCTTACCCTTGGGTTGAGCTCACCAGAAAACACCAAAAGAGGGGATCTCCAGAAGAGATCCTTCCCCTCTGGTAGCCAGCTCTTAAATAGGTCCAGGAGGGGTGGAGCCTGGCTCCACCCCTTCCGGCAGCACAGGTGAATTGCCTTCACCTGTGCTCCTCTGGCTGACTCAAGGCTCACCTCAGGTGATTAATCAGAGGTTCAGGCCGTAACTCAGCACTTCCCATACACCTCTCACACTTTTCTGTTTCTTTCTATCATTACCTCCTTCTATTTGTCAAAAACACTTTAACACAGGAGTGTTAGGTATGAAGATAGGAAGCAACTCACATTTTCTCGAGGATTTAATTTTTACCATCTTTACATGATACTTCTAGCCATATATCCAACTTCAAAATTTACTGGAATGACGTTTTTCCATCTACTTCAGTAGATTCTGAGTCCATAAATCCTAAAATTAATATCTCCATATGAAGTCATTTCAAATTATATGTCAAGTCATAATAAGATTAAGAAAAGATGTAATCACACTTTATAATGCTATAACTATTCTGTAATCTGTTATTGCAATTGATCTGACTATGTTACTGTGTCTAACTAATTACTAATGTTTCTTATAGCAGTGAGGTTATGCCCACTGTTAAACAGCTTTTTAATGTCTTCTTTCTATAATGCTCTTCTTTCTATAATATTCTTACAGATCCATTATTATTGTAGTTGTATAATGCAGTATTTACCCTTTAATCACAGTCATTTATGTACAGAACTTTGAAGTTATTCTAAAGTATTATTAATTACCTGGAACTGAATACACACGTGGTACAGCAACACATTCATAACACCTGTCTTAAAAGCCTGCAGCTCTGCATCAAGCAGAGCCAGCAATAAGCAACTCTGCTTGCTAATGTATTCTACCACATCTTAACTTCAGATCTAGACAAATTCAATAGATTTCATTATAGAGTAAGGTTCTGTCCAGCAAGACAAAGGATAGCAGGCTTTGACCATGCACGGATAGAAGCTGAATGCGTCCTTTGTTACACGAGTGCCACTTATACAGGGTAGTGGAACCAATGATTTCAGCTTGTCTTCAGAAGTCAGAAACTTTCTGTGACCTTAGAAACAGACTGGAGACATGCCAAAATGCTTTTAGTTACTAGAGCCAGCAGGCCTCTGATGGTTTCAGTAATTCCTTCAGGAGCAGAAGTATCAGTCCCAAGGAAAATTAGATCAGTTTACCATTCTTTCTAAAAGACTTGTGCTCCCACTTATGCTCTCCTGATATTTCAGTGATTCTTGTCAAAATTGCTTAATGCTGTTTTGCCACTTCGGAATGTGATGGTCAGCAAAAAAGACTCAGCTGCTGTGGTTACACACACCATTAAACCTACAAACGTGTTCTGCAGCAGTGAGATCTGAAGGTCTGTGTGAGTCCTCAGGGCAGTAAGTGATGTACAAGCAGAGCCAGGAGCTTCTGAGTAGGATTTGCAAAAAATGACTTGAAATGACTGAACTCATTTAGAAGATGTTTGAAGATTATTAGAGGAAAACAAGAGCTTATTTATGAACACAGAAATCTAAGTTGAAGTGTAAAAAGTTTTATTTGTAATTTTCAGGTCAAGTGAGCTATTCCAAGAACATCAGAAACTAAAGTGAAGTTTGGAGCTCCTGAAGACTTCACGTAAGTTCATAAAGTTTGTGTTAGGCTTTGACTAAATATCTAACATTTTCACTGTTTATCAGAAATGAGCCAAATCTCCAAAGGTTTTGAGATTCACCCATTGCTGAGGATAGTTCTGTCAGCAGCTTGGTATTTTATAAAAAAAACTATATTTAAGCCACAAGTCAAATGAAAACATTTAAGTATATGTAATCATAGCCTACAGTATGCTCTTTAAATATATATATTTTCTCATTTAAATGACAGTGAAAATTATTGGTGGAGTATCTATTTAAAGAAAAGTGGCATAATGTTCTGTTAAGCTAAGTATGTTCACACAATGGAATCTTAACTTTAATTAGGCATGATAGCCATGGCTGTCATGAACCTGCCCTCTTTCTCAAGTCATGAATTTACATTTTCTGAGCATTCTAGTGGTGTCAAAGTTAAATTTACAGACTTGACATTTTCTGCTGCCTTTAAACATCCCTGTGACTAGCGCTTCAAACATTTTCCTAGTTGCATTGTTCCCTCCAGTTTCTGAAGTTAGAAATTATCTTGAAGTTTGCAGCTGTGAAATAAAGCAAGCGATAATATGAGTAGAGGAATTTAAAAAATGAGTGATTATGACATGAAAATAACTTTTCAACTTTGGTGGGTTGATGAACTAAGATGAAGTCTAAATTAAAGCATCATCTGCAAAATGCTGTGCTTACTGCATAAAATTCTGGCAAATTTTTAGCTATTGCTAACAGACTAGAGAAGTGAGAACTAAAAGCAAACTCCAGGCACCCACAGGGGGACAGCCTGCTTCACTATGGGCCTTTCCTGGGCTGCAGGGAACTTCTGCTCTGTGCCTGGAGCACCTCCTGCACCTCCTGTGCTGACCCTGGGGACTGCAGGGCCGCTTCTCCCCCATTTCTCACCCCCCTCTCCCAGCTGCAGTTGCACAGCACTGATTCCTTCCCTCCAATCTGTTCTCCCAGAGGCACACCTGGCATCACCCAGGGCTCAGCTCTGCTCAGCAGTGGGTCCCTGCTGGTGCAGCTGGAGCTGCTCTGCTCTGGCATGGGGCACTGCTGGGCACTGCTCACAGAACCACTCCTTCAGCCCTTGCTACCAAAATCCATGCAAGCCCATTACAGTCACATAGTGGAGGACTGAGTCTCAGGGAAAAAAGAAATTAAAGTCAGTAAATCTGGTAACCTTACAAGGAATTTCAAAGTCCAGGTGTTATTTAATAATCATAAGGCATAATTCTGCACTCATTGGATATATGTTAAAATACATTGACATTAAAGAAGACACAAAATTTCTCGGGAAACATACGGTGATATACAGGTTTCAGTCCTCAGACATAACGTGTAATTGAAGCAGCTGAAAAAACAGGAGTAGCTGTAGCCTTTTTAGACGTGGCTACAAAAAAGACTGAAGCCATAAGGCTTCATCAATGCTAGCATGCTGTGATAGAGAAGAAACTAAGGTTACTATTGCAAAAAGTGGAGACCTATTTTATGTAGGAATCTTATTTTTCATAACACTTACTGTTGAATTGGAACTTGATAATAAGTTTTGACATGCTACAGTACTTTTTAATATCAGTAATAGTATTTCATTGACGTCAAAAGAACTGAGAAATTTTCTTTAATACTACATTAATCTAATTTGTAAATAAAAATGGTCGTTATTGGGCTCAGATATATGAATGACAACAGTTGCATGAATGACAAACAAAATAGATCACTACAGTAAATAAAGCAAGCAACTTTAAACAAGACATCTCTATCCACAACTATCACCACAGAAACAAACAAACAAAAAAAACCACCATATTTGTTATAGATATTAAAATTGTTTTTTCCCAGTTTTAGGGAGACAATTAAGGGTGTTTAAAGTAAGTGCTTTTTCATTAAAAATAGTTTGGGGTAATACAGTATTCTGACCTAAAAATGCTCAGATAAATTATTAAAAACATAATACAAAATATAAATTGAAATATTTCTATCAGGTCTAGCCAAGAGGATTTTGCTTAGCCAATGAATTAGGGGAAGTTTAAGCGTATGTAGATACATACATTAAAAAAAAAAAATAAAAATAGCTAGATCCTCCTACTTCTCAGGCAAAGCTGCAGAAAAAAGAAATAATAATTCCCCTTAATGTACAATGAACAGATCTTTTCCACAAACCTCGTAATATCTTGGTTTCCTCAGACAAATAGATAAAGACTGAAATGATACCTTCCTCTTTTTATTTCACCTTCCTGCCATCACCAGTCTGCTAAGAAAAATCCTCTTCCTGTGACTTTGGGTCTCCTTTGTGTGACTGCACCCCTCCATCTCATCTGGCACAGCAGTGGGGAAGCTATGTTCTGCTGAGTCTCCCTATGATAAAAAGAGCTGAATTTACTGTGATGTGAGTTGTGTCACTGGGGAAGTTGCATCTGACAAACGTGACAATAGGATATTCAAATGGCACAATCTGATGTAAAACTATTAGAACTTACAGATTAATACTATGCTTTGGATTTATGGAATGTGGTATGAAATGCCCATGACTTCTCTGATCTATATAAATCTGAATAATTTAATCTTTATAAAGTGCCTAGTAAACCTTATTTATCGCTTTCGAACACTACTAAAATTGAGTTGTTCTGGCAGTATTTTCCTGTTGCTATGTGCTTAAGAAACTTAAGAGGCAGTAGTCGTAACTTGTAATGCGTAAGTTACCATGGTGATTGTTTCCTTAATGAACAGTGGATGAAATTGCTTCATAAAGCATACATACTTTTAGACTGTAGACTGATGTTGCTGTGTAGCAGTGGCATTGTATGAATCGGCTTTGTACTTACTGGCATACAGATCTGGCATACTACATCAGGCTGACGGTAGAAACTGGTCTATTGGGAATACCTTTTCATGGAGCAGATTCTTCCACTGACATATAGCAATGGTTGGAACAGTGGGATCCAGCCAACTTGTATGGTATGTAGAGAGGCTGCATGTAGACTCCTGGACTGAAAACAATATTGTCATGTTTGCATGATACTACACCAAAGCTAATAAACTTCCTCTCTCAAAAGAGTCACAGCGATCACATAAATCTGGACATCTGCATTCAGAAAAAATAAGGAAATAATCAAATGAGGCAACTAAATGTTCATTCACTAAAGGGAACATCAGTTATAGGAAGAGCCAACCTGCATTATTTTTGTCTAAAGAGCCTGAAGACCTCACTGTCAACCTGGTATTTCTTTCAACCTCCAGATTTTAATATATCAACAGAAGATAACTCAGGCCCCAAGTAAATACAAATGAAAATTACAGTTGAAAACTGCATTTATTTGTCAAAGACATCACAAAAGCAGGATTTGAACAGACATTATTGCTCAATTTTCTGGGTAAACATAGAGAAGTGGTGATAGAATTGCATGTACAAATAGTGGCAAAGAAGTCAAATGATTTGAGATACCACTGAAAAAAAGTAGGTATCAAGAAATATTACGTAGGGAATATCTTGGCTTTTTTTGGCTAACAGATTATATCTGGAAAGTTTGACTCATCTCACCATTATTTGAAACAGGGGTACTGCAAGAAAATGGACAGAAAATTACTGAAATATAAAGGGGCAAATATACTATTTTCACCTTAACATTAACATTACTTACATTCTAGACAATAATAAGTAGAAAAACAACATTTATCTCTTGTAGACTTTCAAGTGCTTTTCTGTGCACATGATTTGATAGGTTTCTTGACGGTGTCAGAGACTGGTGTTTTTCTGGATCCCTGAATACAGTGTCATGTCTTAAGCTAATGATAGTGTAGCCAATTAATGTAATGTATGCACCTCATGTAAAACACAAAAGAAAATGTTCACATCCCACTTTTCTTACTCAAACTCATAATGCTTTTCCATTCTGCTCTTGCTTCTTTGATTCAACTCTACCTAGTTTTCACAGAAATCCCACTTTTTTTTTTTTTTGAAATATGGACATATTTTGAAAGGATTAGATACTCTAAGATAAATACTCTGTAAATGAAACTAAATTAAAAAAAGAAATTCTCCAGCATTTTCCCCTATACAAAATAAATAACCATAACCATTTTTTCCTCATAAATAATAAATAATATAATAAATTCTACCAAAACAAATAGCATCATCAAGTATTTAAAATATTCCACTAATCAGCTGTGAAAGGTGTAACTGTCATGTAGTGGAAATAATGAGTTATCTTCTTTTAGGAATATGGGTTTCCTGTTGGACACCAATTGTTCAAGACCCACCAATGCACCCTTACAGTGAAGAAGAAGAATGACCCTGCTCTGAGGAAGGAATCAGGTCTAATTACTTCCAAAAGTACCCACCTAAATGCTGTTCTGTGATTGTGTGGATGGGAATGTTTTCTTCTCTGAGAAAGGAAATTGCAGAGGATTTCTCATATACACAAAATACACAAGGCAGTTGAAAGTGGGTAGAAGAACTGAAATCCGAAACACTGTACTCTTACTTCAGTCTGTAATATTGTCTTCACAGTACTGTCTACTGCCATGAATACAGAGTGTTTACAGTCTGGATCGTGTTCTCTGTCTTCCCCAGGGAAATACTAGCTTTCCATTTCAATTTCCTTTGCTTCTGCCACATGGCAAAGTTAGCACACCTGATACTCTTACAGTCTGCACGGTAAAATCACTTAGACTTCTTTGATGGGAACAGCATTGCCTTGTGCGCATTAGAAATATCTCATGTTTCCCAATGTCCTTTCACCATAGTGGAGTTTAATATTTCTTCCCAATATAGCTTGTTTACTAAATTTCTTACTTCCTACAAATGTGGTTTCCTTAATTTTTGTAACCTTGTCCTGATGTACTGCTAAAAACAAACACTTTTTGAACTATTTTAAGCAGAAAACATATTGTCCTCTAATGCTCTAATCAAGTTAAATAGAAGATCAAGTTAAGCAGTGATCGAATCTGCTGGTCCTCTGATTTTTGTAGCCAGATTAAATTTAGAATATCTACTCAGGGGATTATCCTCCAGCCACGGGCGGGGGGGAAGAGGCAGGAGGAGTACTCTGAGAAGTGTATACAGTGCTGTCTCCCTTCAAGGTTTGTTGTCAGCTGTCATTTCAAAGAATCACAGACTGGTTTGAGTTGGAAGGGACCTTGGAGATCACCTAGTTTCAAATCCATTGCCATAGGGCCGAGATAATTCCCACTAGAATAGACTGCCTGTGGTCTTGAACACCTCCAGGAATGGGGCATCCACGGAATCCCTGAGTAAACTTCACCACTCTTGCAGTGAAGAATTTTTTCCTTATATCTAATCTAAATCTATCCTCTCTTATTTGAAGCCATTAGCACTTGTCATATCTTGTCATATGCAGCATTCTGGTAGGCCTCCTTTAGCTATTAGAAAGTTGCTATATATATGTGCATATATCTATATATATCCCAAGAGCCTTCTCTTCTCCAAGCTGAACAAGGTCTGACCCTTCAGCCTTTCTTTATTGAAGTGGTGCTCCAGCTCACTGTGGCCCTTGTCTGGACCCTCTCTAACAGTTGCATGTCCTTCTTATTCTGGCAACCTCAAAGACAAACACAGTGCGGTGGGTAGGGCCTCACAAGAGTGGGGTAGAGAAGGAGAATCACTTCCCCTGACTTGACCACGCTTCTTTTCATGCAGCCCAGGATACGGTTAGCTTTCTAGGCTGCAAGTACACATTACTGGTTCACACTGAGGTTCTCATCAACCAACATCCCAAAGTCCTTATCTGCTTTCAAGGTTAAAAAAAGAACTTGAATATAGAAGCTTGTGTGCTCCATATTTGGCTGCTGTACCTAAGGCTCAGTCAGGGAAACAAGATGGATGTAGTACAAAATGGTCTTTGCTTCCACAAGAAAATGACAGTGTGCATTTTTCTTCACACAGCTCCCAAAGTTCCAACTGAAAACTGTGCACTGAGCACGATTTTCCTCATGCTTTGAGCACCACATTGTCTTATGTACATGGGATCTCTCAAATATTCCTTTATTACCTCGCTGACAGAAAAAATGTTTATTTCTCAAACACTTTCAATGAATGAATAAGTATGCCAAGTTGTGTCTTGTGTTCTTTTCATTAGTTTATACCTCTAAAATTAAATGTTCAGAATGTCCCAAGACAAGCTATTACTAGTAAATAAATGTTTCAGTTAGGTGTAAATTGTAGCCCATTAGAGGAAATTTACATTGTGTGTGTTGTTTTGAAAAATAAAAATAAAGGAGGTGGGAAGACAGGGTAGTTTCTTAAAAAAATAATTAAAAAAAAAAAAAGTAAAGATTTGGAGTGAGGGCAGTGAGATTGTATACAGATTATAATGATAATAATTTCTATCATTGTTGGAATCCAGTGATTACCTTCTTAAGGGAAATAAGCAATTAGTCTGCTAAATGTTTGGTTACAAAAAGAATAAAAATGTGAACATTTGTGTAATATACACCTGGTCAATGAAGAGAGAGAGAAAAAAAAGAAGAAATAAAAGCCAACATTTAATATTTTTAAGCTTCATGTTCTTATAAAAATTGCTTCATAAATTTGGAGGCATCTTTTTCTTACTTAGCAAGCAATTGAGATTAACAAAGTTCAATTCCAAGAAACGAGTAAATGAAAAAAAATAATTTTGAAATGGGATATTGAGAAACCAATTAGGTCATATCTCTATGGATTTTTTCCTTCTACAAATTGAGATTGATTGAATTGAGATTGAATCACAGGGAGGCATACTGAACAATGTTTCAGCATAAAGGATGCAGTGTGCACTGTGCTTCCTGGTATGCTTACATTACCTGCATGGACAGTTAAATTAATCAGTCAATTTTCTCTAACAGATCTAATTTCTTACAGCATTCCAGTCTTCCATATAGACTAGTACACACACAATACATTAAAATTGTTCATCTTTAAGGTATGGACAAAATCAAACTGCAAGAGTTTAATTTTCATATGTTTTATTTTATTGCAAATATTAGATTGCATATCATAAAGAATCTCATTGTACATCTTTTTGATCTTTCACTCAATGCATGTATGTTGGTCTATACATTAGTACAGTACTACATCAGTACAAAATAATATACTACGATACTAATAATATGTGGAATAGAAAACATTGAAATATTATAAACTCCTGTAATATTTCTATTTGCACATCTTTCATAGAAGAAATGCATAATTCCAATATAATGTAAATTTTTCTTAGACTGTATGAGAATCTGCACGTGCTCATTATCAGCCTATTAGGTAACAACACACTGTAATATTCACTTGCTTTTTTTTCCAAACATCTAATTATCAATCTACAAGCATTATTGTAGATTTCTCATATGATTAAAAATTCCTATAAATATTAAAAACCTGCAGGAAATATCTTTCTTAAAAATTTGGAAACCCATCTTTTAAAGAAAAATTATAATTTCTATTTTCAGAGCTTATGGCATCCCCTGTCTGCTGCTACTCTGAGCTTGTTCCTGAGAGTAACTTCTTATTTCGTAAACATCTTTTGCCTTAAAAGTGGGAAAGTGGAATTTTCATATAAATTCAGGAGCTCTATTATCAAAGGAGTCTTAACCTTCACTTTGAAATTGGTTTATGAAAAAAATCTTTTCTACAAGTAGCTAAAGATTTTCTTCCTCTGAAAGAAAATTAGTTTTTCAATAGTAGCAAAGTGGTTAATTGGGACGATTACTGAAAATTCTCACTCTACTTGTGAACTCTGTGATCTTTCACAATAAACATTCATAGTCTAGGAACCAAACAAAGAAAAATATGAAAATTGCCTATAAAGGAGTTATGGAAATTTGCATCCTGTGATCAAGAAACAAACCCAAAGAGGAGCTATAAGAAAGAAGGGGATAGACTCTTTAGCAGGATGTGTTGTGATTGGACAAGGTGAAATGGTTTCAAAGAAGGAGACTGTAGATTTAGGTTGGGTATAAAGAAAATGTTTTTTTTTATGCTAATGATAGTGAAGCACTGGAACAGGTTACACAGAGAGGTGGTGGATATGGATGTCCCATCCTTGAATTTGTTCAAAGTCAGGCTGGACAGGGCTCTGAGCACCCTGACCCAGCAGTAGGTGTCCCTGTTCATTGCAGGGAGTGTTGGACCTTTAAGAGTCTCTTCCAATTGAAATAATTATATGACTCTATGAAAAGGGGGTATACAAAGTGGTTTATGAGTGACTACTGTTTTTAATACAGCTGCAATAAAGTTGACATAAGGAAGCAGACTGTGTATGGTATTGAACTGCTAACTATGAACATCTACAATTTATGTTGCCGTGTTACCTTGATGGTTACCTTGATGTTTTGTCCCCAGACAGTTCCCACAGTATAGGCATCTAATTCTAGGGATGCTCCAGGACACACAAGACTTCTAGAAACATGACTCAGCACCTATGCCTTGCTGGAATCGCATCACAGAGCGGGGAGAGATACAGTAGGATATTTCAAGTGGCACTACATGTCTATGCACACATAGCTGAATCAAACCCTTTTAACAATATCATACAAAACGTTTTCAGCAGGTTTGTTCAGTTATGACAAGAAAGCAGATCTTCAGGTCACAGGAACTCAGATATACAAATTTAAGTGTCTAAGAATTAGACACTAAGAATTAGAAGAATTAGAGAGTATTGATTAGGTAGTAGAAGTGATCCTTGCAAACTTCCTTGCCTGTGAGAACCTGTTCTTCAATCCTCCTCTATCTGATTATGGGAAATTTTGAGCAAATCAGTAAGACTGTCATTATTACTGTTGTTGTTTTTTTATTATTATTTTATTTTTAACATGTGTTTCATATACTTCTTTCCTACATTTTATTGAAGAAAAAATACTTATGAATAGACTGATTTTTTTTTTATTTTTTTTTTTAACTGCACTGTTATTGCAAGCAACCAAAAAAAAGACTGATCAGTAAGCCTATGCTTCTTCTTCTTCTTTTTTTTTTCTTCCCCTTTTGAAACTAAGTTTTTTTTTTAATGTGTATAACTTCAGTTCTGTATGTAAACATGACACTAAGCTTGGATTGGATACAATTTTACACTTTGTTGAAAAATTATCTTTTTTTATTGAAGACTACTACCAACAAAATATTTTTGTTAGCTATCTGTTTCAAGTTAAAACTTGTAATGTTTCATTAAGTAATGCTTTCACCAATACCTCTTTAAAGTATATCCTTCTGACACTTTGTTTCCCAATGGCAGCAGATGTGAGGTTGTGTGGAAACAGTGATAAAGCTCATTTATTTAAATAAACTACTGTGAAAGTTTGAGGATTGTTCTGCCTTTAGCAATTATTGGGAATTCAGTGATAGTGGTACTATTTAGATTTAACTAATTAATCTTCATGTCTTTCATTAATTCCAACTCACTTTACATCTAAACAAGCATTGAGCTCTTTTCCTTAGATTCAAGAGAGCTGAGTGTTGCCTTTTGGGCCTGAAGAGCAGATGCAGAACACCAGCTGTGCAGTGTGCAGTATGCAGTAGTTTAACCAGCTCTAGGTTTTGAATGTCAATGGTGCTAGAGCTGTACCGAAAAACACCAGGCAAAGTGGCCCATCTGTAATGGGAGTACTTTTGAAATGCACTTACTTTTGAAAATCACCCAAGAGGGGGACTAAGAAAAGAGAAGCTTAATCCCATTGATAAAGTGCCATCAAATCCCATTCTTTCAAGGATTTAAAAAAATAATCCCAGGCAATTCTATCAAAGGTTTTCTTAGCACCTAAAGATAATGATACCAGAAATTCCTTCCAGTGCTGTGATGTTGCAATTGTATTTCAGTTCAGCCTCTTGCTTGCTTAAATTCACAGAAAACTGTTTGTAAAAACCACACCATTCCCTCACCCTCTCAATATATCACCGATGTGAAAGTACACTTGAGGGTATGTGTTCTAGAGAGACTAAACTGTTATGCTTGATGCATTTAGCTTCTTGGTAAAGTGCTTTGTTTAAATTGAAAATAGCACTTTGCTGAAGATGATGAAGCAGAATGCTACACTGAAAGAAAGTATTAATCACAAACGTTAGAGTGATTTTATTAGCATTGTTTCATTAATAGCCTCAGGTCCAAGTCCAGGTAGCTAACCTATTTTGGTAGACCAATGCATTAATGAATTAATTATGAATTAAAGTACGTAATACTTATAATTTAAATTATGAATTTATTTATGAATTAATAGTACGAAACATTTCCTATAGATCCACATGTCCAGACAGTCTCCTCCTCCTTTATTGTTTGGATTATAAGACTTCTGTTGGAGGGCTGGTGTTCATTTCACTGGTATAACAACAAAAGACTCACTGGCCATTAGCAAGGACAGAGTGCTCCAAGTTCCCTTTTGTGTCATTTTGGTTCCATTGGTGTGAGAGGGCTCTGCCTTCTCACAAATGTCTGTGGCACCACCATACATCATGCACGTGGTTGTGTGTGAGGGATCAGTGCTACTGTGGAAGATAAGAATATTTTGTATAGGATGCAAGAAAAGATCCAGCCTGTGGTGTTACAAGATGCTAAATAATGTTTCTATGATTTTTTTCTGTCTGTATTTCACAGAAATGATTATTAAGCATTGTCTGCCACTGCCACGTTTTGTAGGGAATACAAAAACTGATCTGCAGAGCATTGTTTCTGTGTTTAATTTTAATGGTTATAAAATATTGTAAATCCTACTGATTTGCTTGTTTCACTCTAATAGGCTCTCAAAGTCACTCCTGAGGTTTGTAAACAAGATTTTCTACATTTTTATTACTGTTTCTAAATCATTTTTAATGGTTGTACAAAAAAGTCCATCTTACCTCTGCTAATGCGGCTATATTGCTCAGCTCCAGAGCCGTGGTGACACAGTAGTCCTGACTGTGGAGGATAAGTTCTTGAGTGATGCTTTCTTAAGGTGCTGGCAACAGTCAGAATTTGGAGTCCTACAACTGCAGGAGTGTAAATTCTTCCATTTCAATAATACTACTACTAATGATGATGATGATGATGATAAAGGTGTTCTTTTTTTCACTTGAAAAGCAGGAAATCTATCAAGTATTTCATATAAAGCTATATCAAAAGCTCCATGAAGTTAGCTGGTAAATTCCGGGAGAGTTTCTTTGTGAGATTTCTGTGCTTTGATTCTGTTTGAGACACAAATCTTATCAGAAGTGTTCCTTCTCTCATAGCAGAATGGGATGTTTCCAGTTAAGTGTGAAACCAGAAACCTGCAGGTCAGAGAAATGCTGCAGTTCTGAGGGAAAAACAAACAAACAAACAAACAAAAAACAAACAAAAAACCTCAAATTTTCTTACTCCTAAATCCTCTGGGAAAAAAATAAAAGCAATAAAATGCTGCTTAAGTAGGTAGGGTGAGAGTGTTTCACTAATGCCTCAGCAAAAGAAATATTTATCTCCTTTAGATGAAAACACAGGTAGTATTCCTTATTCTTGAAAAACAAGGAAACTGAAAGATGAGACAAAAGTGTGTAATCTGTCTCTTTTTTTTTTCTTAGTTCATACTCTGGTTGTAACTTTTATAGTTAAGATGCATAAATGACTTCATATCTCTGTTTCTTGATTGTCCATGTAAACATTTTAGAGATTAAGTCTTCTGTGAGAAACCACATTTTAGTTTGAGATCCAGACAGCAAAACCATAAGAGTCTGAGTACTTCACTTTTCAAAATCATCTTCCTCCAGAGTATACCTGTTTCAGTCTGAAGAAGGAACAGCTGGTGAATTTGAGCTAGAGATCTTTCAATAGTAAGGTAGACGTAGATGATGCATATGTGTATATGCATGATATGATATATATGCATATGTACGTGATGCAGATGCATATATGTTTGTCTGCCTAACTTTTATCTCTTCCTATTTGCCTATGCCGGTACAATGATTTCAATAAAGTTGTCCCATGTCGCCCAGTTTCAGAAGCCTGCCTTACTCTGAAGTGGTCAAAGACTATACCAGAAAGTTTATGCTTAAATCATGTGATATTACTCCTTAAATAATCTTGCTGTACACTGCACTGGTGTGCCTCATCTCAAGTACTGTTTGCAGTATTGGTCACCACAGTACAAAAGGAATGTAAAACTATGAAAGAATGTTCAAAGGTGTCTGTGAAAATGCTGACGGTTCTGGGGGCAAATAAGTAAAATAGTGATCTACTATTTGTAGATCAAATTTCTTCGGCCCAGAGCAGAGAAAACTGTGGGGAGCCCTCATAGTGACCTGTAGCTCCTCACAGAGAGTGGAGAGGCAGCACTGATGACCTCTTTCTGGTTACCAGCAATAAAACATGAGGGAATAACATGGAGCCATAACAAAAGAGGTTTAGGTTGGGTATTAGGAAAAAAGTTCTTCACTGGAGGATGGTCAGGCACTGGAACAGGCTGTTCAGGGCAGTGGTCATAGCAATGAGCTTGCCAGAGTTCAAGGAGCGTTTGGACAATGCTCTCAGTTATATCGTCTGATTTTTGGTTGGTCCTGTGTGGAGCCAGAAGTTGGATTTGATGATATCCTTATGCGTCCCTTCCAACTTGGAATATTCTGTGATTCTATAATTTTTCTCTGAAGTGAACATCCCAGTCACAGTGCTATATCTGCATGTAGTAGCACTCTGCCTAGACATGAGAGGAAAATGTAAAGATAAAGCTGTATTCGTCTCTTTAGAAGTTCTAGAATCAGTCTAAATTTATTTTAGACTGTTCATAGTATTGTAGAATTATAGAATGCTTTGGGTTGGAAGGGACCTTTAAGATCATTTAGTCTCAATCCCCCTGCTATAGGCACAGACATCCTCGACTAGACCACACTGCTTAAAGCCCCATACAGCCTAGCCTTGGACACTTACAGGGAGAAAGCATTCGCAGCCTCACTGGGTAACTATTCCAGTGTGTCACCACCCTCACAGTAAAGAATTTTTTCCTAATATCTAAATCTTCCCTTTTCCAGTTTAAAGTCATTTTCCCTCGTCTTGTTGCTACTGCCGCTTATAAAAATTCCCTCCCCGGTTTTCCAGTAGATCTTCTTCAGGTACTGGAAGGCCACTATAAGGTGCCCCTGAATCCTTCCCCAGGCTGAATATCCCAGCTGATTGTCTCTCTCTATTCTTCCCTCATGAGGCCCCATCTGGAGTACTGCATTCTAGTCTAGGGCTCCCAGATCAGGAAAACTGTGAAGCTGTTAGAGTGGGTCCAGAGGACAACAAAGATGATCAGAGGGCTGGCGAATCTTTCCTATGAGGAAAGGCTGAGGGAGCTGGCCTTGTTCAGCCTGGAGAAGAGAAGGCTGCAGGGGGACCTCACTTTCTGAGATTTAAAGGATGCTTACAAGCAGGAGAGATCACAAGTTTTTACATGGGCAGATAGCAACAAGACAAGGGACAATGGTTTTAAACTAAAAGAGAGGAGATTTAGATAAGATGTCAGGGGGAAGTTTTTCACTGAAAGGGTGGTGAGGTGCTGGCACAGGCTGCTCAGGGGAGTTGTGGATGCCCCATTGATGGAGGTTTCCAAAGCCAGGCTGAAAGAGGTCCTGGGCAGCCTGATCTAGTGCATTTAGTGGTTCGCACTCCTGTCTGAGGCTGGGGGGTTGGAACTAGATGATCTTTGAAGCCTCTTCCAACCCAAACCATTCTGTGATTCTATAATTCTATGATGTATAATGTAACTTTATCCAAATATCCAGAAAACTTTTGTCCATAAAAGAACAATAAATTATGTTTTTAATTTGTGTGAATCTCAGAATTTCTTTTCTACAGTAAGTCTCTACAAATTTAGAACAGTAATAACAAGGAACAAGCCTCCTGGAGGTATTGAGTGGGTGGGAGTTAGAGAGACAAGGTTGAGTCAGTGTCAGAATGTCATTGTCAAAATGTCATTTCATAAATCAGTTTTGTCTGTGCCTGACTGTGGATAGTGTTGTTCATGCTAGATAATGAAATGTTTTGAAATAGAAAGGGATTTCAAAATGACAGCTGAAAAATCTGAACACTGTCTTCCAAAACTATCCAAATGTTCTTAGTTCTTGAGCTGTGTCTTCTGGTCCAATTTTGTAAAAGTCGATATACTGTTTCAAAAATGTTGATAGTGAAGAAATCTCATTTTTGATGATAAATACTCGGAAAACATGAAAATTTATGAATTGGGCTTTCTGTGAATACATTGGACATAACTACAGACTTTGATCTCTAAGATCCTGAGTGTTTACAGAAATTGAATTTCCTTCTGATATCTTGCACCAACTGCTTTTGTTCCTAAGGACTTGCTACTTTTGGATGCATCGTTTTTCCACATATAGATCTGCCCTGACAGTGTATTCTTTGCTCTCATCTACATCTCCTATGTCAATTTGAGAATGGAGAAAGTGACATTTTGCCACTACAGTGAATTTCCTATATCTAGAGATCTGTGTTGGATTTAGTACATATGCAGAGTCCTATGGCTGATTAATCAAAGATTTTGGTTGAACCAAAACAACCAGTAGTAGCATAGAATTACTCTTTGTTAACATTTTATAAATCAAAGAACACTCTTCTGAACTTCTGAATCTTGTTAACGACTTCTTGTTGTTGTTTGCTGATTTTTTTATCAGTCACAAAAACTCTAAGAGCACAATGGGTAGTATTGAAAGATCCATAAAAATTGTATTCTGCTGATCATATACATATCAAGGGATCTACAGAAGACAATGAAATATGCTTGTTCTTAACAATAAATTAGATCTATAACGGCAAACTATAAACACACAGCAGTAAACTTCTATACAAAATTAATCTATGAATCTAAATCAATAAATAAATGCTATTACATGTTATATTGCATACTATACCATGTGTTATTTTCCTTCTTTCTTCTGAATGAAGATATTCTCAGCTTTTAAAAGAAGACCATGTTTATAAGCAAGATATATATATTTAACAGCTCTGGTGTCGCTAATGAAAAATAAGTTAATATAAACTAAATGAATCAAAAAGGAATAAGTTATGCCTATTATTTTCTCTTTTGTAATTTATATTATTCTTCTAAATTCCAGAGTAAATTATAATGGTCTATTTTATTGTTATGAATAACAGGACTCCAATTCTCTTTCTAAATTTTTACTCATCACAAACAAAAATTAAACTGTAAGAGAGAAAATACTACTATATTTTCCCAATTTCATTTAGCTCTTTCCATGTGAGTTGAAGAAATGGAGGCAGCCTTCATTATACAAACAGAGATCAGAAAAGTTAAAAGATTGTGCTATCTTTAACATGTAATAGGAGGATATGACACAAATAGCAAGGCTCTTCAAAGGTGTGTGTTGCAGCATTTCTTTTTCAGGGCTATCTTCTAATCACTATGCTTGACTTAAAAATAAGGGAAAACCATTTGCACTGCCAATTATTTCAAAGCTCCTTTCTGTCCAATATTTGTTATGACTAAAAACAAAATAAAATCAAAAATGAAAAAAAACAAACAAACAAAACCGAAACAAAATAAATGTATTATAGATTTCTGAGAGTGCAGTGCAGATTTTTGGGTGTCATAGATATTTAGGAGCAGATTGACATGCTTATGAGGAAGCTTTTCAGCATTATTTTTTTTAGAAGTTATAGTTACTTGGTATCAGATGTCTTGGGCTTCTGTATACTTCTTGTCTGTGTACTGTTTGGAGGAGATAGCTGTGTATGTTTCTCATTCCTCAGGGCAACACAACCTTGTTTATATGATCTGTATTTATTATTATTTTTTTTTTTGCCTTATTTGCCGGAAAGAAATAGCCTTCACAATCAGATGTATGTATCTGCTCTCCTCAGAAATTTTCAGTGTGATGTAGCTGTTCAAGATAAACTTCACACTAGTTAAATGGGAAAGGTATTAAAAAAACGCTAAAAAAAATATGGAGGTTTGTGACCAAGTAGAGAAGCAAAAGCTTAATATAACTCCATAGATGTTAGTAAATTTGTTATTTTCCGGATACAAATT
The DNA here is from genome assembly GCF_019238085.1 of Lagopus leucura. NCBI lineage: Eukaryota > Metazoa > Chordata > Aves > Galliformes > Phasianidae > Lagopus > Lagopus leucura. The sequence goes on from NW_024962254.1 coordinate 9,457,068, forward strand.
CATTTTCATTTGTTTACTGCTCATAGAATTACTTGTAATTAAACCAGTTCATCCTTTTGCTCTCTAATATCAAACTCTTCTCAGAGAACAAAAGTCAGTAGATAGCATATTTCTACTATAGACAGCCATAACGAATTTTAGATTTAACTCTTTAAGATGTATACAATCAGTACAACACAGTTTTCATTGAAGTTTTCACAGTTCATGGTCACTCTCAGTATGTTAAAATTTAAAATCAACGTTAGTAAAGAATTCAGCTTTAGTAAATTCAGTGCTGTCACTTGCACATATCTGAGAGGACCCTGTACTGCATGTTGGTCTGCTATGTGTAGAAACACTTAGATAGAAAATTCACCCTGATGGACTCTGCCCAATGCGAGGATAAGCACAGGTGCAGAACCAGGACAAACACTATGTTCTAGAAAGGGAAGATGCATGGACACCCATAGGGTTGAACTGTGCTTTGAGTTTTTCTCAGACTCTACTTTTCAACCTAAAATAAGTGAAGTATCAGCCTGTCATTCATGGTAAAAAATAATATGACTTTTTTCTTCTTTTTACTACATTTTAAAGCAGTTACACTGCTATGCAATTTAAATAATTAGTCCGATGCAAGTAGGGCTTACATGCTTTCAACTTTGTAAGGAGATATATTTTCCTAATTACTGAAACCTTTAAACACTTAAGAAAAAAGAGCAGTCAACCATTACTAGGTCTGCAGCTCATGATTTTCAGAAATACAATATTGAATAGATTAGTGGTTACATTTCATGTGCCAAGACATGTACTTGACAAATGAGTCTAGATGTAATGCCCATGTAGGACAAGGGAATGATGCTTATCAGTTATACACAGAGAAATACATAAGATATAGATAATAAAACTATAAGCAATTATTTTCCAACTGTCCATATGTAAATGCAAGTGAGTAGATAACATTTCAGACAAATATAACATTTATAAAAAAATATTTTCATATCCAGATTTACATATTCCTTTGTTTATTGCTCTTTTGTTTTCTTTTGTTTTTAACATAGACACATTTTAACAGGTGAATTTCGGACTTTGAGAACTGCAGTTCGGTGATTAGAGATAAATGAAATGGAATAATGATAAACAGTGGCCTTGTGAAATATATTTTTTTTTTATAAAAGTCTTCATGCTGTTAAATTTGAACCTACTTATCATATTTAAAAGGCACTCCAAAACCTCAGTGCTCTAGTAATTAGAAACATTTTCTTATTTCTCATCTTAACTTTCTTGTTAACTCATACTTATTAGTTCTTCCACTGATGAGAGTGTCAGAGCTTTTTCCATATGCCCACACTCTGTGGACTGTTTCTAAAGAAGCTGCTTATAATGAAGCTGGAGTTAGAGAAAACCTGTTTATATCATATGCATATAATAACATCTGTGTTATCAGAAGTTTAAAAATAAATGTTCAGATGTGTACAAACTGGAAAAGGTGGAAAATTAGCTTAAAAATAATTCTAATTATGTATTCCACAAGTATTTTTGCAGACAACACTGAAGTATCCTTTAGGAATTTATCTGGCTTGACAAAGTCTTGAAACAGGAAGAAGTCCAAGAAACTGATCCCTCTATTTCTGAGGCAGGTTGGTTGAGTCCACGGACGTATACTAGCCCTTCATATCCTAAGGGCCAAGCTTTGCACGTAAGGTATAAAATTATTAGCATCTGTGGCAGAGATGGTTTGGAGATCATTTCAAATTGCCTGAAATAATGCAAAGACTGTGTTGACATTTACTAGGAAAATATTATTGTAGCATGAAAATAAGTTTTCTATGCCTTGCTAAATGGCACATACCAGATACAAAACTGAATTGAGCAATAAGACTAGAGAAAACGGTATCAGAATTTATGCTGTTGTCTTTGTACTGTGCTATGGAAACAGACCTTGGAGTAAATTCTTCCCAGAACCAGAATGGGTCTATCTTGTAGGAAGAGTGGTCCAGAACAGATCCAGACAGTGAGCTGACAGTTAAGTAGTGTGTAGAGCTGAGTTTGGCACTTCTGACTTTGGCACTTTGGCATTTCTGACTGTTACAGCTAGCAATACAGATAAATGTTGAGTGACTAGAATATCCAATAGTCTAGATGAGATCTTGACTGTGATTGCTGATTCATTTCTGCTATAGTTGGGAAAAAGATGGTGATATTGGCAGAATCAAGGATTTGTCTTCATAATACTTTGTGATGCTTTTGGCTCCTTATCATCCTCCACGTGACTTAAAATTTGAGATTCCTTTCTCTTTCTCCCTCATTTCATATCAATTAGTATTATCAATATTATGCAGGTGTTGGTCACAGTTATACTTTGAATCTATGGACTTTCACACAGTTTCTATTATAAGGGTCTGTATTGTGTTTTCTGCTCCTCAAATGGCCTGGAATGCAGGGAATTAAAAATATTCTTTGAGTCTTTAATTGCTTCACTAAACCATATGTATGGATGTTTGATGAGATAAACAATGGAAACTTCAATTTTCATCAGATTTGCAAAGTATCAATTAAAATTCACCAAGCAAATGCTGGCAAGTTTTTGCTGGAAAAAAAAAAATTAAAGTACTGTGTGATCACATCACTGAACAAGGCATACAGAATGGAAATAGTACGATGCTAAGTCAAAAGTAACAAAGAATTTACAGTTTCAACAGTCATCAAACTTGCTGTTGTTTTTAAGGATGAGCTGTCTGAAGCAGACTAGGCCTGATTCTGTGCCAGTGAAGTTTTGCACAGGTAATCTGAAAAGCTTCCAGTTCATGGAAGAAATGTATTTCATTATTTCTATAAAAATGGACCTAGTCATCATCAAATACCTTTTGAAATCCAGTCACTGTCGAAGAAGGGCTCCCCCTGAAAAGAGCTAATTCACTTGGAATCCTGTATTTCAGCCTGGAGTTGCCTATTCCTCTTCACTAATCATAGAATTAACACACAGCATCTACCCTTTGGATCAGAATTAAATTGAAATAAACCAAGAAAGAAGTGCATGTCCATGCATTCTAAATTATTATATTAGATGATTTTCCTACATCATCCTTATATTCCTCTGTAAAATACATTCTGATCCTTTTCTATGTAGATAATATTTTCAAATTAACAGTCATCAGTACCTGGAATTAACAAACTAAGTTTCTGCTAAAGACATTGGTTATTTTTGTGCCAAAATACTAATAAAAACTATTAAACAATGTTTCTTGAAAGAAGTTTCTTTGAATAGATTCACTCATAATGTCACTCCAGGCTACTATTTCCATTTCCTGATGAAAATTATGTCTTCTGTTTGATATCCAGGTCCTAATTCTTGCCTATCTTCCTTTTCTTTATTAATTACTGTCCCAGTGACAACTCTGAAGATTTTATTGTATTCCATTTTCTTTTTCTCTGCATTTGATTTTTCAGTCTTTTAAAACAATCGATTTCACATAGCTGAGATCAATTCATTCTTCAGTGGTATACCACCTTCTAGCATTTGTTTTAAAAGCTATTCTATTGCATTTGTAAATTCCTGTGTCCTTACAAAATTTTAAAGTCGAGGGTAGAACTCTGTTTTTTGTCCATCTCAGTCATGGAAATTTCTATTTCAATAACTTGTCTTTACTCTGGTGTTCAGTATCATTACCTTCAGCGGAAAAAAAAATCAGATAATTTTGAGACTCTAGATTCTGTTTAATAACTATGAGTATCCACTTTTTTTTTTTTTTTTTTTTTTTTTTTTTTTTTTCATTTACGTTGTATAATACTTTTCTGCAAGGGTAGTTTTTGACAATTATTTCTCTTGCTTTCTGTTTTCTGACCTCCAGTGCGCAATGTGCAGACAAGATATTCAGCAGGATAAGTAATAGAATCATCATTCATAAATTAGTGTAAAATTATTTTGCAAGACACTCTGTCTACCAATTCATCACATCTATGTTTTTCAGTGTGAAAGAATGAGAGAGATGTGTCCTGGATTGTAAGTGTCATTCTGTATGAACTGTTGAATACAAGCATAGTCACTGCTAAGAGTAGTTTATTTCTCTGCCTTCCAAATCCTGCAAGTCTATTGAAAGAGCTTGACATCTCAGGAATAATGGGAAGATGCAACTGAAAATATCACAGTCCTAAAGACTCAGCAGATTGCTTGTGGAGTGCAAGATGACACATAGTCTGATACATATGGAACCTCTAGTGGCTGCCATGATCTTTACTCAATAATTGAGAGTGATGTAATAGTGGCATTTTTCAGATCCCTCAGCATTCTTGGGTGCTCAAGTCTCATGAAGTTGTGTTTGCCCAGTTTATCTAAATGTACCTCAGTATGATTCTCTTTTGCTGAGAGTAACTCTTCCCTACTCCAGCCTTTCCTGTGAATTTCAAGCACCTAGAATTTCTGAAGACCAGTTGTAGCAGTAAAGATCTTTCTTCACTTGACACATTATTGCATATGAAAGCAATATCCTTTACTCATAAGAGATAAACAGCAACATAGTTGTTGATTTAGTGATTTAACAAAGCTTAATTGTAAATAGGACAGTGACTAGATAAGATTTCACATAGAAAGTTACTATGGGGAAAGAAATGTTTTTTTTTCCTATACAACTGGATGGTGTACTAACAAGCTTGTAGAAACTGATCTTGGAAATTTAGAACAGGTCTCCTGAATTTTTCTTTTGCTTTGTTCCCATTCCTAGGATCATGAATTCCACTGCCTCTTTGGGGTGAAGGCTGCCCGCAGCCTTTACATTCTTAATCAGTTCTTTAATTGCTATAAATCTGAGATCTAGTAAGGCATCTGCCTTCATCAGCTTCTTGATCAACTGTTTCTAGAAGTTGTCATCAATGCCTTCTAGAAACCACTTAGATTGCTTGTACTCTGTTGTATTCTCACGTTAGCAAGTATTGGGATGGCTTATGTTTCACATGCAGGCTGGAATCTAGAAATATGTGGGTTCTTCCAGCTGTTTGAAGAAGGCCTCATCTACTATTTCCTCATAAGGCAGTCACCCACAGTAAGGTTACGCATATTTATCTACTCCTAATCCTGACTCATATATTTTCATCTGCCTCATCATTCACATGTAAGCAGATATCCTGATATTCCTTCTATTCTCTTGCATAAACAACAACTCTTCAACTTCCCAGCCTATCCTTCCTAAAGAGTCTGCATCTATCCATTGCAACACTCCAGTCATGTGGGTCATCCCATCCCATCACCACCATCCCAGTGAGATAGCAGCCCTACAATCACTCCAACTTATTATCCCTCTGTTTGTTTCTCATGCTGTATTCTGACACAGGCAGTTTGCATACAAAGAGACACCCTGTTGCCCAGAGAGCATATGAGAGCTTTCCCCCATTATGATAATCCTCAATACTTCTTATTTGTATGTGCATACTTGAGGTGAGCAAGCTTTGGCCCTGTTTTCTTGATTGCAAAGTTTTTCTTGTTCATGTTTTGATTTTTACTTATCTAATTCCAGCTTTCAAAAAACATTCGCCCCTCCACTTCTATTGCTATCAAATCTTTTCTCCATAAAAGTACTATTGAACATCAGAAGCTTCTTTTTAAGAATAGCGGAACTTTATCCAAATTTGAACTAACTTCTATTAAGGGCTGTCTGAAATTATTTTTTCAAAACTGGATAGATTCTATGCATTCCCTATTTAATAATTTTTTACCATGATTATACTTCACTACAGCTGTTGATTAACATATAGCGTTGGTTCTTTTGCTGGGATTTGTTAAAAGCAGTAATAGCCATATGTGCTTACATTAAAAAAAAAATAATACTGTCTCTGCTTTTGGTTTTGAATTCATTCCTAAGTGCATCATTAGCATTCAGAAGGAATTATAGTAAGATAATGACTGGAAAATGACCTTTCTAATGATCGCAGTTAAAAAAAAAAAAAAAAAAAAGATATATAGGCAATAAAGACTAAAAACCTCTTTCATACTATATCTTGCTAAATGCATACATATATATAGGCCTCTTTAGAAAAGCTCTTCTTAGGAATATGTGCTTTACCTGAGGAAGAACAAAGCTCATTACCACTAAAGTAATCAATAACCTCTGCTAATGTGTTCAGCTGGCGACACAGATCAGATCAATAAAACCTGCCACACACTTTTGTTTTAGGAAATGAAACCTTTTATTCTTAATTAAAGGAGAGAACTCACATCCTTAATGATGTTTGCCATGACTGTTGCCACACAGGACAAGAAGAGCAAAGTCTGAGGTTTGGTTTAAAAGACTTTGACAAAGTAATAAGAGAGTTGAGCCAAAAAGTGATCTAAATTTGTTTAATTTATTTTAATGCAGAAAGACTTGGAAAAGAAGTGTTCAAGAAGAAGAAATATTCTGATTAATTACTAGGGTTATCAGAGGAAATATCACTTCCATTAGTACAATGTATGTGTCTGAAATCTAAAAATAAAAGATATATAATCCAACCACGCAGAAGTGCTTTGTGTGGTTCTGACTGTGGGACTTTAAGATACTGCCACTGTAAAATGTAAGCATTTATTTTTAGCTTAATCTGTTATTATTCTTCTGATTTCTGTATAATTCTGTTGATGTGCATTTTATACAAGGCAGTTAAGTCAGGGGAAAGCACATGTTGAGTGAAGAGCAGGAACAAACTGACAATAATGACTGCACTGAAAATGCCTTCACTAAGTACAGCTAATAAAAGTATAAACATATGAGGGGAAAAGAATTACTTTAAATGTTTAATAACGTATCTAATTTGCATAATACATGAAAGTTGCAAATGAGCTTGTACATATGGGTCTTGATGAAGGTATTACTTTTTTTCAATGCTAGTGTACTGGAAACAGCTAAAATCAGAGACTTACGTAACTGCTATTAACACTTTCAATCTCAGTAGTTATTATGGTTGACTTGCTACAATGAGGTCTTAAGTGTTAAAACATGGTGCCAGAGTAGCATGTCTAAAGTTTCAGATTCATGGAGCCTTAAACCTGCATAGAAAGTGAGTTGACAGTTCAACCATTTGAGAAGATGTGAGAATATAGAAGGAAACATAGGAATCAAAAGCAGAATAGCTATGTATTTGTGTAGCAACCTAGAAATGTCAAAGTTTCCACTATTGATTATCCTACAAATGCAAATATATATGCTAAATTTTACTGACACAAATGATCGTTAGCAGGATGAAGGTGAAAGATTGCTAACAACTGAGAAATAACTCTTTAAAAGCATGATAATTGACTCCCCTTTCATTTGCACAGTACAAGCCACCTCTAAGTGGCACCTCAAGAAAGCACATAGTAGTTTAAACCTAAGAAATTAAATTTAGGCCAGGTGACATACAGGGTAGGTACTGTGTGATGCAAGAGATTTGAGTAGGTAAAGAGGTACAGAAACTATATGCCATGCACTCCCCCAAAAATGTATCAAGCACTTATATTCTGAAATGCAAAATTTGGCATATATAAGACCTTAACTGTGTATGGCAGGTAATTGTTATTTTGTTGAGTTACTTTTCTTGTTTTGTGAGGTAGCTTTTTTGAGGATGAGTGGGCGGGTTGTGGTAGTGGTATTAGAGCAACTTTGGCTGAGTAAAAACAAGTAATCAACAAAGATAGTATTTTAGCTTTTCAATCAACTTTTTTTTTTTTTTTTTTTTTTTTTTTTAATTTCGCATTCTTTTTTAAGCTTAAAGAAATTATGAAATCAAAAACTGCAATGAAACATGAAAATTTGGATTCCACACGTTGTAAATGCTTGTTATGCTTGTTCTGATGAATAAACCATTCCCTTAGAAAAAAAGATCTACATGTACTTATCACTAACAGTAATACTCTTTTAGCATTTCTTACCTCGCTTTAGCCAGCTTCAAATGTAAATTCATTCAGTAGCTCAAACGTGGATATATGCTGCATTTCAATTTCCTTACAATATAGAATCATAGAATCACAGAATCATAGAAACCATTAAGGAAGAGATGCATAAGATCATCTAGTTCAACTGTTGACTCATCATCACTATGCCCTCTAGACCATGTCCCTCAAACCTACATCTCCATGGTTCTTGAACCCCCCCCACGGACAGTGATTCTGTCACCTTTCTGGACAGCCTGTTCCAACACCTCATCACTCTTTCTAAGAAATTTTTCCTAATATCCAACCCCTTGGTGCAACTGAAGACCATTACCTTTTGTCCTATCACTAGTTACATGGGAGAAGAGTCTAACCTCTACATAGCTACAACCTCCTTTCAGGGAGTTGTAGAGAGTGATAAGGTCTCCCCTGAGCTTCCTCTTCTCCAGAATGAACAATCCCAGCTCCCTCATCTGCTCTCCATAAGACCCTTCACCAGCCTTGTCCTTCTTTGGACATGCTCCAGGGCCTCAATATCTTTCTTGTAGTGAGGGGCCCAAAACTGAATACTTGAGCTTGGGCTCAACCTATTGTTCCAATCTGTCCAAGTCTCTCTATGGGTCCTTCCTACCCTCAGGTAGATTAACAGTTTCTCCCAACTTGGCGTCATCTGCAAACTTACTGAGATTACACTCAATCCCCTCATGCAGATCATCAATAAAGATACTACACAGGACAGGTCTCAATTCTGACCCCCGAGGGACACTACTCATGACCACTCACCAGCTGGATTTAATTTTATTCTCCATCACTCTCTGGGCCTGGCCCTCCAGCCAGTTTGTTACTCACTAAAGAGTACATCAATCCAAGCCACGGGGTGATATCTTCTCCAGAATGCTGTGGGAGATAGGGTCTATGCTTTACTAAAGTCTAGGTAGACTATATGCACAACCTTTCCCTCATCCACTTGGCTTGTGTTCTGGTCTTAGAAGAAATCAGTCAGGCAGGACCTACCTTTCTTTAACTCACACTGCCTGCACCTGATCCCCTTGTTGTCCTATGTATACTGTGTGACTGCACTCTCAAACATCAAACTAGAGCTGACATCGAACAGAAGGCCAAAGGTAAACCTCTTGCCTTTCTGGTAGGATAACACATGGCATATCTACTGTAATTCTCTAGGTGTAGGTAAATGAGTTGCCTCTCAATTAAAAGACTATTTTCTTCATAGGCAGTAGAGCCAGAGAGCTGAAATGAGCCGACCTCTAGAAATGCTTTTTGAAGATGACTATAATAGAATTAAGTGAAATATCATTGGAAACTGCTGCTCTCAGATGGCAAAATAAGTTGCTTCATGAGTTGCCTAAGTCACATACCTAATTCTTAAAAAAATGGATTTTGCTTTTGCTATCAAAGTAACACCTCTGCTCCTTTAATAATATATTCTATATGAAGCCACTGAGCAGACATTTTATTTATATGAATTAAGGTACAACAATACAGTTATTATTCATCCCCCTTCTACATTTTGAACAAGATATTTCAAACCTCAGATTTTTCATGCTCACATACTACACCAGTCGTCAGTAGAAAAAAACAGACTATTTTAGGAGGTTATAATATATAAAACACAAGCTACATTTCTGAGAAAATGAAGAGGGCAAAATCACTATAAGAGGCAATATTTCAAACAGATGAGCAAGCTACTAAAAAATATGATCAAAGCAATATAATATTGGCCTGCCAGAAATAATAAGTACATATTAAAATTTCTACTTTTAACTTTGGGCATAGTTGTTTGAAGATTTGCATATATCTATAGATGTTAAACATGTTTTTTTTTTCTACAGCTTCCAGGAAACAACATGTAACTGAGTGGAGTATGAAAAAAACATTTAGAAGAGGAAAAGGGAGGGATCCAGGGAGGCTTTCAAGATTAACGCATCTGTGCTGAATATGTAATTAACCATGGATAACAACAGATAATTATGAAATCAAGCGCAGTTTTATTATACATCATTTTATAATTCATGCGGGTGTGTCATAAAATTGTGAGCATTTATACTTTTAAAAATGAACTATGTGTTTAATGCAAATGTAATCATGCTAATGGAATTCATATTCTTTAAAGTGCACACTGGGAGAGTGGGTAATAATAGGAGGCTTTGTAAACAAAAATCACTGAGAGATACTAGATGAAGCATTATTGAAGCACACTATTTATTGCAAAATTTGTAGAAGAGAAAAAAATGACCTACAATCACGTCTTTGCTTGTATTTCTTAATTCTTGGACATTTTTACTATTACTTTATTGTTCTTATTTTCTCTTATTTTTCCTTTACTTTTTATTGCTTCTCATAGAAGAATTTGCCTACTCAGAGCTCTTGTCTGTCTTTCTGAGGCCTTGGGTAGCATGGAATAATAAAATCACTTGAGTTAGAAGGGACCATTAAAGGTCATCTAGCCCAACTCCCCTGCAATGAACAAGGACACCCACAGCTAGATGAAGGTGCTCAGCCTGACATTGAATGTCTTCAGGGAAGGGACATTCACTGGGCAACATGTTCCAGTGCCTAATCACCCTTAGCATAAAAAATTTCTTCCTTACAGAATCATAGAATCACAAGGTTGGAAAGGACCTACAAGATCATCTAGTCCAACCATCTTCTCATCTCCATTGCTACCACAAACCATATCTCGTAACTCCTCATTCAGGTGCCTCTTGAACACTGCCAGGGACAGTGACTCAACCACCTCCCTGGGCAGCCATTCCAGTACCTGACCACCCTCTGAGAGAAAAAAGTTTTTGCTCATGTCTAACCTAAACCTCCTCTGGTACAACTTCTGGCCATTTCCCCAGGTCCTGTTTGTTGCCTGGAAAAAGAGGCCAAACCTCTCTTCACCACAACCTCCCTTCAGGAAGTTGTGGAGTGCAATGAGGTCTCTCCTGAGCCTCCTCTTCTTCAGACTAAACAATCCCAGCTCCCTCAGCCACTCCTCACAGGATTTGTTCTCCAGACCCCTCACCAGATTCGTTGCCCTTCTCTGGACACGCTCCAGGGCCTCAATGTCTTTCTTGTAGTGAGGGGCCCAAAACTGAACACAGAACTTGAGGTGCAGCCTCACCAGTGCTGAGTACAGGGGGATGATCACCTCCCTGCTCCTGCTGGCCACACTATTTCTAATGCAGGCCAGGATGCCGTTGGCCCTCTTGGCAACCTGGGCACACTGTTGGCTCACATTCAGCCGAGCATCAACCAACACCCCAAGGTCCCTTTCCTCTTCACAGTCATCCAACCACTCATCCCCAAGCCTGTAGCGCTGCATGGGGTTGTTGTGGCCAAAGTGCAGGTCCCGATACTTGGCCTTGTTGAACCTCATCCCATTCATCTCAGCCCAGCGATCCAGCTCTCTGAAGGGCCTCTGAAGGGCCTCCATGCCCTCAGGCAGATCGACACCACCTACCAGCTTGGTGGGGTCATCTGCAAACTTACTGAGAGTACACTCAATCCCCTCATCTAGGTCATCAATAAAGATATTAAACAGGATGGGCCCCAGTACCGACCCCTGGGGGACACCACTTGAAATGGGTCGCCAGCTGGACTTAACTTCATTAACCACTACCTGCTGGGCACAGCCCTCTAGCCAGTTCTTTACCCAAAGAAGGGTATACCTGTCTAGGCTGAGAGACCATGTTGAAGGCTTTGCTGAAGTCTAGGTAAGCTACATCAACAGCCTTTCCCTCATCTACTCAGTCATAGAAGGAGATGAGGTTGGTCAAGCATGACCTGCCTTTCATGAACCCATGCTGGCTGGGCATGATCCCCTGGATACCATGCACGTGCCGTGTGATCTCACCCAAGGATCCTTATCTATCTAATCCCCCCTCTTTCAGTTTGAGACAAGTTCTCAAATCTATCAAAACAGATTCTGCTAAACAGTCTGTCCCCTTTTTTTCACACGGAAAGGCCACTATCAGATCTCCCTGGATCCTTCTCTTCTCCAGGCTGAACTGTCCCAGCCTGACCTTGTAGGAAAGGTATTCCATCTTTTGGATCGTTTTTGTGGCCCGCCTCTGGACATGCTCCAACAGCTTCATGTCTCTGCTGTACTGAGGACTTCACATCTGTATGCAATTCTCCAGGTGTCTGCACCAGCACAGAACAGAGGAGAAGGATCACCTCCCTCACCCTTCTGGCCACGTTTCTTTTGCTGCATCCCAGGATATGGTTGGCTTTCTAGGGCAGGAGGGAGCACTGCATTCTCATGCCCAGCTTTCCATCAACCAGTACCCAAAAGTCCCTTTCAGCAGGCCTGTGCTCTATGCTTATAACCCCAGTTTGTATTGATGGTGAGAGTGGCCATGACTCAGGTGTAAGACTCATGAGAACACCATCTCCATGACATCCTTGGACCACTGCTTGAGCCTGTCTAAGTCTCTCTGGATGGCATGCTATCCTGCAGGTATGCTAACCACACCACACAACTTGCTGAGAGTGCACTGGATCCCACTTGCAAGTGTCACCAGTGAAGATTTTAAAAAGCATGAGTAAATTGGTGAAAACATGTTCATACAATTTCACTTTAAAAATTTAAGTGGAAGGAGATGATCTCCTCCTTTGTACTGCCTCTGACAGAATTTCAGGGAACTGCAGGGGACATTTATATGGATAAATTTATGTACTTATGTCAAAAAGCAGCATGATTCTAAGATAACTGAACAGAAGCATTTTCATGTAGATGTCCATCTTCTCACTTTAGACTGCTGAGAGCTAGTAATTCAATAATATGGAAACTGGGAAGTGATTAGCTATCTAGAGTTAATCTTTATATTAATGTCTAAATCTAAATTGGCCAATGGTTTCTTGGATATCATAAAGTTTCCAAGAAATTCACACAGGGAAACGAATATGATCTGGAGATCGGCAGTGAGAAGGCATGGGGAGTACCCTAATCTTTCCAAAATGACTCCTGACATCCATATGTATACAGCTGACTCATAACATAGATATTTATGCTCAGTTGAGTTGAATAGCTTTCCATTTCCTGCTAATTATATTTAGTAGAACTAGAAGGATTGTGATACATGGTGCACTCCTAGACATTTAAATGCCTGTGATTTAATTTTAAATTGCATTCTAATATCTAATGTCTAAAGTTGAGTGATATGAATGTGATGAGAAGATCAAAGGCTTACTCGCAGAACACTGCAATCAAGTTAAGGGAGCTGATTGTGTCTCACTGCTCAGCTCTAGTGAGACACATCTGGAAATCACAGAAACACAGAAACACAGAATTGTAGAGGCTGGAAGGAACCTCTAGAAATCATGAAGCCCAACTCCCCTGCAGAGCAGGCCCCCTACAGCAGGCTGCACAGTGGCATCCAGGCAGATCTTGAATATGTCCAGAGAAAGAGAATTCACAACCTCCCTTGGCAGCCTGTGCCAGTGCTCCGTCACCCTCACTGTGAAGAAGTTCCTTTGCATGTTGGTGCAGAACTTCCTATGCTTCAGTTTATGGCAGTTTCCCGTTGTCTTGTCCTCACAAACTGCTGAAAAGAGGTTGACCATGTCCCTTTGACTCCCACACTTAAGGTATTTATAAAAAATAATAAGATCTCTGAGTCCTCTTTTCTCAAGTCTGAACAAGCCCAGTTCACCCAGCCTTTCCTCATAGGGGTAATGCTCCAGGCCCTTCATCATCTTTGTGGCCCTCCACTGGACTTTCTCCAGGAGATCCGCGTCTTTTTTGCACCAGAGAGTCCAGAACTAGATACAGTACTCCAGATGAGGTCTGACCAGGGCAGAGGAGAGGGAGAATCATAGAATCACAGAATCACAAGGTTGGAAAGGACCTGCAAGATCATCTAGTCCAACCGTGAAGGCAGGATCACCTCCCTTGACCTGCTGGTCACACTTCTTTTAATGTACCCAAGGATCCCATTGGCTTCCTTGGCCGTCAGGGCACACTGCTGGCTCATGGCCAACCTGTCCTCCAGCTGGACGTCCTTTTTCACAGAGTTCCTTTCCAGCAGATGGAGAGGACCTCAGAAATGTAACTTGACAGAAGAGGACTTGGGGGTCTTGATTGATGCCAAGTTAAACATGAGCCAGAAATACGCCTTTACAGAAATGAAACGCATGAGTTTATTGGAGTGCATTAGACAGAACACTGCCAGCAAGTTGAGGGAGGTGATCCTGTTCCTGTAGTCAGCACCGGTGAGACACATCCAGAGAGCTGTGCCCAGTGCTTGGCTTCCTGGTACAAGACACACATGGCGTACTGGACTAAATCAGCAAAATCCACAAAGGGATTGGAGTATCTGTTATACAAGGAGAATCTGAGAGAGCTGGGATTGCTAAGGTTGATGAAGAGAAGACTCAGGGGAGTATTATCAATGTACGTATGGAGATATTAGTTATTTTCCTTCTGGGTGAAATAAAAATGATAGAATCAGGGTTTTCTCAGAGGCGCCTAGTGATGGCGCAAGAGGCAATGGGCACAAAACTGAAATCCAATAAGTCTTATGCATAAGAAAATATATGTATCTATATTTTTAATGGGTCAAACACTGGAAAAGGCTTCCCGGAGAGGGGTGAATGATCTCCATCCTTGGAATTATTCAAAACTCTATTGACACAGGCCCTAAGCAACTTGCTATAGGTGGCTATTCTTTCAACAAGAGCTTTGTACTGTGTCTCTGGAGTTGCCTTCCCACCTCAGTTGTTTTGTGATTCTGTTCTGTTGGTACGTGAAAAGAAGTCTGCGGGAAGAGCTGCTGAGGAATGCCTCTGTCAGAAAAGTGGATTTTCTAGTAGCTGTAAAGTAGTCAAGTGGGGAGCTAAACTGAAGTTCCTTGGTTTGTACTCACATATGTCCAATATCCAGGAACACATATACTCTGGTCACAGAGGTGTAATACAGTAACCCATCTATAAGTCTGAAAAGCAAAATAAGGTGTCACTTTGTGGAATCTTTCCTTTTTTCAATGTACTATTTTGTTACAAATGTTATTTTAATGCCTTATAAAAGCATGTTGATTGGTACATTGGGTCTAATTAAAGGTTTTATATAGACTTATAGAGCTCTGCTCATCAGCAGAATATTTTGAAGGTTTGTTTACTGGTAAGTAACTTGAATCCTCGTATAACAACTGTATCTTAATATCCAGGCCATTCATGCAGAAGTATTATTTCATTCCTTGATTTTATTTTGAAGCATTCAAACTACTTATCCCTAGAACAGTATCAGGGAATGATTCACATCAGAGTTCTGCCAAAAGGTCATTAAAAAAGAGACTAAGAAGATGATTAGGGGACTGGAGTACCTCCCATATGAAGACAGGCTGAGGGAGCTGGGCTTGTTCAGCCTGGAGAAAAGAAGGCTGCGGGGTAATTGCAGCCATTCAGTACCTAAAGGGAGCCTACAAACAGGAGGGGAATCAACTCTTTGAAAGGGTAGATAATTGCAGGACAAGGGGAAATGGTTTTAAGTTGAGGGAGGGGAGATTTAGGTTGGATGCCAGGGAGAAATTCTTTACAGAGAAAGTGGTGAGGTACTGGAACAGGTTGCCCAGAGAGGTTGTGGATGCCCTGTCCCTGGAGGTGTTCAAGGCCAGATTGGATGGGGCCCTGGGCAGCTGGTCTGGTATTAAATGTGGAGGTTTGTGGCCCTGCCTGTGGCAGGGGGGTTGGAGCTTCATGATCCTTGAGGTCCCTTCCAACCCTGGACATTTTGTGATTCTGTAATTCTATGAGTCTACTCTGGATTTCACAAATGGATTTCACAAATATGGAGATTCACAATCTCCATAGTCCTTCAACGTCATATTAATACTAGTACTCTCAAACACTACCACAAGCACTTCTGAAAGTATACAGTCAGATGAAAGACTCATGATATTCTGCATTCTGTAGTAAATAGTAGTAGAAAGCTTCAAAGCAAGAACAGAAAAACATACATGGTACTTCCTCTTAGTATTCTCCAGACATATCACTCATACTCAAATAACGACTATTTTCAGTGTTCCATTATTCTAGACAGAACATGTTCTAAATCTTTACTTTCAATACTAAATCAGTACTTTCTAAAATGAAGTATTGTAAAAAAATGTGGAAAGTAAATATATTTTCTTAACACCTGTGAAGTAAAATTCTACGGAAAGTCTATAGAAAGAGGTTTTGGAATTGTTTCAGTTTCGTTTTGCTAAATCTCAGAATCTCAGAGCATGCCTCAGTGAACTGTTCCTGAACTAATAAAATCTTTCAGTGTGACTCAACTACATATTTTCAGTTTTAGTGAGGTGGAGCTTGTTTCTAACAAGATTTTCATCAAAGAGGAACGTGTGGAATAGGTTGCGAAATTTAAGATAGCAACAGGCTTCTCCCAGTGCAAGATTCTAACAGACTCTCCACGGAAATCCCTTAGCTTCATTCCAAATGGGTTAAAATCATACTTGAAAAAGCTAGATAATGGAGGAAAAAAAAAAAAAAAAAAGAAAGAAAAAAAAGAATGCTGTGGCTGCATCTTCTATCCTAATTTCTGTTCAGAAAGTTTATGTTTGTAAATTGATTTCTTGTTTTTCAACTCAAGACAAGGCCAGTCATTTGAGGAACAGTAGCTGGTATTTATCCTCTATAATACTGTGTTTAAACTCATCCTGGGGCAAGGCCTTTTAGTATTTGGCTTAGAAAGACATTTTTTCGTTAATTTTTATAGCTGACTCATAAACCCTGAAAAATAGATCTTATAATGGAAATGCTGACATAACATTAACCATAGCAGTAAGAATAGCAGCACAATAATTTATTTACATGTTGCTTTTCAATTACTCCGCTTGCTATTGTTATCATTTTTATGGCAAGCATTATTTTTCAACAGGTTTCTGATTTGCAGTTTTGGCTGGGGTCTTCTTTGAAATTGATTACACCGTTCAAAGAAATTGCTTAGGCCTAGAAAACTGACATAATTTATTATTGTTTCCAAAGAGAAAACTTCATGTCTTCACCACAGTACTGGCCCAATCCTACTGTAGTTGTTTCAATAATGGTAATTAATAATAAGAAATGCAAATAATAATGTAATAATAAATCTTATAAAACAGTGACAGACATCTGTTCGAGTCAGAAAAGATTGCTGGCCTAATTCTCTTCTCAATTCCGAAGATTTAACATTGGCAACAACTCCAATTTCTGTGAATGTGCTACTGACTGACCATTTATGAGTTAAAACTGTATATTTACAGAATATTATAGAATATTATTCTAATGGAATAAATTAAAATCTGAAGGAATGTATAAATGTCAGAATTAAAACCCAAGATTTATAGAAGAGGAGAGGACAAAGACTTCATTCATAACTGAGTTGTAGGAAAAATAACTAGAATATCTTCTATGTCTTTAAACTATCAATGCAGGAATACAAGGAATACAAGGAATACTGACAGATACAGAAGAACAAAACTTGTTCAGGGAGATGAGCAAGAAGAAAAGGGAGGAAAATTGTTTTATATCAGAGGTTTAAATACAAGTTTACATGCTACATGTGGTTAGACTGTTTGAAAATCTGTGACTAATGTTGAAAAGGAAAAAGAAAAGGGAACTACTGTAGCTGGGGATTACTCAAAGCCACCCAGTACGTAAGATGAGTAAAAGTCATGAGAGAAGTCTGTGACTGATAGAAGAATGAGCAAAGTGTCATAGTTGATAATAAATAGAATATTTATTTATCTAGAGGCCTTTTGGAGCACTGAAGGAGGAAACATTGTTCAGGGAGATTATGGAATTAGATAAGAAGTTATTTAAGTGGAAGTGGAGACATCCATGAGAAAGGCAAGTTCTTCTGTACTGATTCTATTATCACGGGAAAAAGCCGAAATAAATGTGAGAATGACAACGTTATGACATGATCCTTAAGGAAATGTTGGATAGAAAGGAAACTCGGAATTGCTAAGGAAGTTTTAATGGGGGAAGCAAAAAAAAAAAAAAAAAAAAAAATTAAACTGGATTGTGCAGGATTGCTGTTAGGTTTTAAAACAAGGAATTGCAAACTATTCAATTTCAGATATTGGCCAGAGAAAGCAGAACATATGAATGTGGCTAAACAAAGTTTTCTTCACTGACCTCAAATTCAGTGGGAAAGTTCACAAAATAGAAACATGAGCAAACACTGATAAACGGTATTAATGAAAGCATCCACACGGATCTTGGAGCCTGATAAGAAATGAGATTTCTGAAAAATAAGCATAACTGTAAGTACATTAGTAGTGAGGGGAAGGAAGTTGTTGTTTTGTTAATGAATGGGCAATAATTATTTGTGCCAACATAGCAGATGTGTTTGCAGCCTCATTTACACCATTCTTAACAGAAAAGCATAACCTGCATCTGAAACCTGACCATGGACTCAGAGGTGTTATTGTTTACTTGCTTTTTGTAGTCCATTTCAGTTCAGCCGTAAGATTAAATCGAAGAAGTTCTCCAGTCAAAAGCGAGGATTAAAGGTGAAATTCATCTATTACACAGCGCTGCCCCATAAGTGTGCCAATAACAATACTTAATAAGATAATCATTTCATACCTTATCCACTAAAATCTAATACAGAAATCTAACAGTGAAAAAGGAAAAGTGGCACACTTTTCATACTCATGTGTCAGCCATACCAAGGTTAAAATATTCCAGTTTATAGCACTGGAGTAGTATGATGGAAACCTTGTTGTTCCTTTCTCTTCTCCAGATTCATCTTATCTGATTTTTCATGATGCTATGGAAAACGTCTCTCTTCAGTTTTGAGATCTTTTTACTTTAGCAATGTTATTGGTGCTATCTGTCCTATGGTATCGTTTGGAAGTTGAAGAAATTACAGTATTTTTAGACATGATAGCGATGAGTGCAATAAAGGCCTGCAGCATTTCTCCAAAGTACACATTTTTTTACTCATACTACCTTTCCATGCTGACTCTCTATAGAAGATGTGCCAGGGGATGAATAAGGCAAGCACAGAAGAAATAGTTGAATTGACATGCAAAGGGAGCTAGTAGAGACTTAGTATCACCAATCCATAATTACCTATGCAGAAGGGATATTGTATATATTACCTACATAAACTAGTAATTGTATTTCATCAGACATTGCCAGGCACTGCCTGATAAGTGGAGTATCTGGATTTATCTATCTAGTGAGGTTAGAAGAAAATAATCTACATGATGTGAGCAGTCAAGTTTCTCCTTTTAGCTCACCTTGTAGATACAGTTATCTACTGGTGACAATTCTCTGGATGCATTCTAGCATCTGTCAGCTTTATTTACTTGAAATCTACCTCACCTTCTGCAGTGAGATGTAAGTGTAACTTACATACCTGCAGTTTTGCAACTCAGGCATTCTAATGGGACATGTCTAAGATGTTCTGCAAGATTATATCCCTCAGGCTGCCAGAAGTGTTGCTAGAAAAGTTTCAGATCCCAATCCAAAGCTCACAGTAACTTGCACACTCTTCCACTACCTTTCCATTTTTTTTGGATCAGGCTGATACTTATTTAGGTTTTGTAATAATAAGTGTGCATTCACATAGAGGAGAGCCTCAGTCAGAGGAGAGCAGTGTCAGAAGGGTAACCTCAGTAACAGTGACTCACCTGCTAAGGGATAATAGGAGTGCAAACAGCCTCCCAAAGGCTCTTCTTCCACCGTGAGAAATCCTAGGGCAAATTGCATGGGGGATCTCAATGAACCTGTCATAGACACAACCCTCATCATCCTGTTCTCGTAGGGAAGACTGGGGCACACTCAGCCTATGGGCAGAAGGACACCCATCACCATAATACAATAAGAAAGGGTTCCCATCACTCTACAGCCTGGAAGTTCATTGAGAGGACTGATTGCAAGTCACATAGGCCTCTGTGTGTATGTGTGCCATGCAGGACTGTCTATACTCACAGCCAGCCTGTGGTCTTGAATGCTCAAGCGTCCACCTGCCAGCAACTGGAAGAGTGGGATCAAAGGATTGATCAGGCAGATTGAGTGCCTGAGCCCAGCTGCACAGTGTACGTAGACCTCACTGTATGTATGCACCCATTGAAAGATCATCGTGCTCAGCCAGAGAGGAGAGCAGGATGAGGCCTCTGGTGCTAGCAGAGTTTGCATGAGTGCTCTGTGCATGTGTGCCTGTATGTGTAGATATGTATCTAGGTATTATATATATGTGTGCTACGTGTATGTACATACCTACTGAGAGTACAAGCACAGCTTGTGATGGTTGGACCTGGGGGCATGGAGCTGCAACAGCCTCAGCTCTGTCAGACTTCTGCATTTAGTGCTCCCTCATATCTGTAACACAAATGTAACCAAACACTGCACGTCAAGGTAATAGCTTTTCTTGGTTCTGTATTTCCTGAAACAGTCCTACAGCATACAAATATTTAATGACATGCATAAAGTATAGTCATATTAAAATAAAGATTACATTTATGTGTCCCTTCTCACTCTGTTTGTATGTATTTACACAGTCTGTAGGCTTAAACTACAACCTACATTATTTAAAGAAATAACTATACTATAACTGGATTCTCCAGGGGTATTGTGGTTGAGATGTTAGCATCTCAGTTCCTAGATCTATTATATTGTACAGCTAAAATCAGTCACTGTCTTTCAGCTATCAATGGCTATTTTGGCACATCAGGTCTTCTTTTATTTTTCTTCTCTTTTTTTTTATGACTTTCTTCTTGAGGAATGCTAAGTGTAAGGAGGAAGAAAAAAAAAGGAATCCACACTGTTCAGTGTTTGAATGCCCCTTAACAAGCTGCTATAGAAATGACCTTCCCATGGATAATATGAAAAAAATTGAATTCAGAAGAGTTCTAATTTACTTTGCAAAGTCAAATTCCATGTAAATATTCAAATTCTATGAAGATCAAATAAGTTTTAAAATTGTGCTTTTCACCATTTAAGAAAATCCATCCTCAAAATGCCAAGAAACTATTCACAGCCTGAGTGTCATGTCCTGGAGATAAGCAGCACTTATTGCATATCAGTACCCGCCTTCGGGAACTCCTTAGTGACTGAGAGGAATGAGAAAGGAGATGTTTAAAATTTGTAGCTGTTAGAAAACTTTCATGGTGCAATTGACATTTCATTTCTAGCTAAATGAGAGCTTGGTTACTTTTGTGGTTATAAAGCTTTATGAAAGTTAGGATCCTTCCTTTTTTCATGGAGGTCCACTGATAAAAACCTTACTGATATTAAAGGATTTTGACACTACCACTTACAATACATGTGTGGAAATATTTTGTATAAAATATAAGAAAAATAGCACAATCTCTACAGAAGGAAGGAAGGAAGGAAGGAA
>NW_024962254.1:9478265-9494675 GCF_019238085.1 Lagopus leucura
TCTTCTAGGTGATCAAGCTGAGGAGAAAAAATAGCAGCAGAAAGGATATAACTGTACTGGGTCATGGGTCTGTTGTGTGCTTGATTCCTTCTTGAATCACAGTTGGAAAAGCAACCTGAATGAAGCATTTAGCTCGGATCAGCAGGGTTTACATTAGTTGGCAGCTACCTTGATTGCTTAAGTGTAGTTTATCAGAGATGATCATTTTGGAGATTTTCAGAGAAAATGTTGCAGTTTGAAGGGGTCAAATTACATGACAGAGGTCCTTCCCCATGTGGGTGGAAAAGACCAGCAAAAAAAAAAAGGAAAAAAAAAAAACACCAAAACTTTACGATTGAGATAAGGAGAGAAGTAATTTACTAAAATGGTGAAGGAATGTGAGATAATACAGGGTAATTAAGAATAATAAATCAAACAAACCAAAACAAGAGGGTGAAAAAAAGTCCCCAATACCTTTCGGTGCTCATGGCTGGCTGGCCCTGAAGAGATGTTCTTCTAAGTGAGAACTACTTTCTATCCAGGGACCTGGCAGGGAAACACTGAGGCTTCTTGGGGTTACCAGAGCATCTTAGGAATTGCAGACAAGAAGTCAAGATACTGGGGACTGCAGTTTCTACCTCTCAGATCTGGAAACTATGTGGAAACTGAAGCATTCTGAGAATCAGGAAAGCGATACTGATCACTTGCTGCAGTATGTTATCATGTAAAATACTGATAAAAACCATGACAGAAGCTAATTTGCAAAATATCATTTTTCAGCTGTGGATTTCTTGTTTTAGTGATTTTTGGAACATATGAAACACTGTCTTTCTTCAAGCGGCTTCCTTTTGCAGTAACTTCCATGCTTTTGCAGCATCCCGACCTTAGCCAACACTGGTGCCTGTGCTTTCAAAATGCACCTTCTCTGCCACGTAAAATTCTCTAACAAACTATTAGTCCGAAAAATACTTGACTATAATTAATTTGCTTATAGCAAAGGGACTTGAATATTGAAAACAGGTCCAACAGAGCATCTTAAAAAATATTAAAACACCTCCAGAACTTTTTGTCTGTACTTTTCCATATTTCCATATTTAACATTCCAGTGAGAACAAAAGGAACTCTACAGAATTTCATTTGGACATATCTTCTTCCAATTTTTAGAGATAATTTGCTGATCATCATCCTGTGATTAAAGGATTCCAAACATTTATTATTCTCTACTCTCTTTCACAGAAGTCAAGGCACTGTTCAATAAGAATGAGATTATCGGGAAGTAGCCCTGCTTGAGAAAACCTGAGGCAAAATATGTTCACACAAACCATTCATTAAACGACTGTGAATAATGAAGAAATGAATAGAAATTGCTGTCTATTCACAGAAAATGCAGTAATGGGTTGGATTTGAATAACTGGTACAAACAGTTCATACCAGAAATACGTATAGTCTTTCCAGCTGTATGCATATTTTGGACGAACAGAGATTTTTGAGACCCGTTTTTTCCCTACATCATCCGTTGGTTTCGTTGTGTTTGTACAGTTTGCACAAAATTGCTCAGCTTGTGGTCTATAGCCGGCAATTAGCACCACTTAACAGCTGTTAAATAGGGTGATAGCCTGTTGTTATCCTCATGTAGCTGAATTCAAATGCTAATTGCTCTCAGTGTATTACTTATAAGCCCACCAAAACAAGAGGTATGAGGGGATTAGAGGCTTGGTGAGCCCGCAGCTGCTGAGATCTGGTGGATGAAAGGTAAAAAACTCACAGATCACAGCTTGTCCCAGTGCAAACAGCACTGGCCCTGTCACTGCCCTGGTTTGAAGCAAGGGACCAATAATGGACAGTTGGTGGTCCAGGTCTACTAGATGCAAGCTGATCAAGGCAAGTTGGCTGATGAGGCCTTCTTGCTTCAGCTGTAAGAAGTGTCACACTCGCAGACTCTCATCCTGATGGAGGATTTCAATCATCCAGGTATCTGCTGGGAAAACAACATGGTGAGTTGCAAGTGAGCCAAAAGTCTCCTGGAGTCCACTGACAATGACTTTCTGCTTTGAGTTTTAGACAGACTGATCAGAGGTGAAGCACTGCTGGATCTGCTGCTCACTGGATCTCTGGAGGAGATCGTTAATGAAGATCAGAAGCAGTCTGGGCTGCAGTGACCATGCCGTGGTTGAGTTCCTGATCATGGAGAATGTGGGCCTGGCAGAGGTTGGAGTCAGGACCCTGCACTTCAGGAGAGCAAACTTCAGGCTCTTTTATGTAACTATTGGACAAGATCTTTTGGGAAGCTGTCCTAGAATAGAACCCTTGGAGTTGGATGGAATCTCTGAAAGCCTTCTAGTCCAACTCCTCTGCAGTGAACATGGACTCCGCAGCTAGATCAGGCTGCACAAGGCCTTATCCTTGAAAGTCTCCAGGGATGGGGCATCACTGGGCAGCCTGTTCCAGTGCCTCATCACCTTAATTGTGAAAGATTTTATCCTTATATCTAGCCTAAATCTAATCTCTTTGAGCTTGTGTTATCACAACAGATTCTGCTAAAGAGTCTGATCCCTTCTTTCCAGTAGCTCCCTTTTAGATGCTGAAAGGCCACTATCAGACCACCTGACAACATTCTCTTCTCCATGCTGAACAGCCCCAGCTCTCTCAGTCTGGCCTTGTAGGAAAGATATTCCATCCCTTGGATCATTTTTTGGCTCTCTTCTGGACACGTTCCAACAGGTCTATGTCTTTCCTGTACTGAGGACTCCACATCTGGATGCAGTACTCCAGGTGAGATCTCACCAGCACAGAGTAGAGAAAAACTTAACATGAGCCAGCAGTGTGTGCTTGCAGCACAGAAGGCCAATGATATCCTGGGTACAGTCAGAAGAGGAGTGTCTAGTAAGGCAAGGGAAGTGATTGTCCCTCTCTTACTCTGCTCTCATGTGACAAGAGCTAGGGTGCTGAGTCCCAGTCTGGGACCTCCAGCACTGGAAAATGTGGAGCTTTTGGAGAGGGGTGCTATAAAGATGATCAGAGGGCTGGAGCACCTCTCCTATGAAGACAGGCTAGAGGAGCTGGTCTTGTTCAGTCTGGAGAAGAGAAGGCTGCAGGGAGACCTCATTGCAGCCTTCCAGTATTTAAAGGGAGCTTATAAACAGGAGAGAAAGCAAGTGTACGTAGTGATAGGATAAGTAAACTAAGGGAGGGAAGATTTAGATGAGATGTCAAGGGAAATTTTTTCACCAACAAGTCTGTGAAGTGATGGAACAGGCTGCCCAGAGGGGTAGTGGATGGAGATGTTCAATATCCAGTGTATGTATCAATGGAAATTGGTAGGTTCAGCTTGGTTGACAGGAAAAGATTCTTCACCTGGGGGTGGTGGGTGGGCATAGCCCTGAGCTACCAGAATTTAAGAAGCATTTGGACAATGTTGTCAGATACATGGTCAGATGTTTGGGTGGTTCTGTGTGGAACCAGGAGTTGGACTTAATGATTTTTATGGATTCTTCCAAACTTAAGTTATTCTGTGATTCTATGATTCTGCTTTTTTTTGATTCTACGAAGTTAGTTTTCTCCATATATTTCAAGCCAACCACACAAAAAAGAAAATAGTCAAAAATGGTTTTTGCTCTGTAAACAAAACTAAGAATCTTCCTGTGCT
Organism: Lagopus leucura; assembly: GCF_019238085.1. NCBI lineage: Eukaryota > Metazoa > Chordata > Aves > Galliformes > Phasianidae > Lagopus > Lagopus leucura. The sequence goes on from NW_024962254.1 coordinate 9,481,891, forward strand.
TCCTGTCAATAAAATCAAACACTTTCAAGATAATAGCTGTATTGTGAGGAATATGTTTCTGATTGTCAGTAAGTTGTTAACCTAAGTCATTGTTCACCTTTTTCTTCCAGTCAATTTAAATTGTTTAGGTACAGTTAGAGTGATTCTGGTATCACCCAACAGTAAAAATAAAGCAGAAAAGATTTTGTTCATACTGATAATTGATTTTCTGTATTGCATTTCTTTTAATCTGGTTGTTTGAATGTTGTTTGCATGTCTGCACATGTAGTAGGTTTAGCCATCAATTTCAGGATTTATTAACTTTGCCCATAATGCATGAAAAATACAAAACAAAACAAAAGACAACAAACCAATAAACAAACTAACAATAGAAAAACACTGCTAGCCTCAATAAAGTATACAAAGCAAACAAATAACTTTCAAGTTCAAATTCACAAATATTGAATGAAATTGAAATGCATTTCTAACAGGTTAAAATATTTCACTGTACAAATTTGTACTATGGATGCAAACTGGTTTCTGTTAAAATTTTGTCCATCAGCTGGAGAAAAATGGAGACAGCATGAATTTGTTGTTCTGACTGCAAAAGTAATAAGAAGAAATGTAATGCATCTGTCTGCAATCCCTAATTGCATTAAACCTGGAAAGGGTATTTCAAAATTTCAGTTAGTGCAAAGATGCTACAGAAGAAACACTGAAGTAAGAAGAGTGTTTTTGTGTCTTTACTTTAGCTATGAGAAGTAGAATTTCAAATAAATTCATAGTTCACGCTCATACAAAACAATCTGGCTTTGTAGGTCTCAGAATTTACAAACCCACACTGGATCCTTCTGTTCCAACATACAAGGATTGCTCCAAAAGTAGTAACTCCTATTTATGAAGGCTGCTCTGAAAGCAATGTCCCCTATTTCATGTAGATTATTCCAAAAATTATTCCTCCTTTTTATTTCCATGGAAAATACAACAGATACAAAGAGTACAGTAACAGTATTTGATAGAGCAAATTCTCAGATAAAAAACTCTGTTTTTCAACATGGCCACCAACATTAGCCAATTTGTGTGAATGAGTTGATTAATGCACTCTTCATTTCATAGTGTGACATCTGTGTATAAGCACCAGGAGCATGGCTTGTTTTTCATATTACTGTTGCCACTCCTGAAATGCACCACTCTCCCCACTTCACTGTGTTCTCATCCACTGTTCGTTCACCATAAACATTCAATAGATGTTGATGGGTATCACTGGGTGCAACTTTTTCCACATGGAGGAATTCACTTCCATATCTTTGCTTCATACTCACTTCCACGCCAGATGACATTTTGTCAGACTGCCCCCTTACTGCTATCTGTCACACAGCAACAAAATGTAACATAATTATTGGTGGGAAGGTTCAATCTCTACTGGCATACCACCAAAATCTGCCTCTGACGTCATGGGCCAACATAATAGGCATTACATTTGGAGCTGTATTAGCACATCTGGTATTGTTGTCTTATCTCTACAGCAGGTGAGCAGATGTAGGATGGGATTGTAGGGGTATGCTTTTACTTAAGTTTTGTTGACCAACATGTTAGATTCAGGAATTTCTGCCATCTGCCTAAATACTTTTTCTTATTGCACTTCTCTTGCACACATATCTGTGAAATGTGAGCAAAGTAGGTTGCAGGACATCCTTGTTGCCATCAGGAAAGGTGTCTGGAACCATGTATTAACTTACAGTTTTAAAACATCTGCTTGAAGCTGCCAAGTGTACTTTAGACAGTGGAAGAAGGGCTATACTTCTGAAGAAGATCCTTTAAATAAGAAATAAGGTTTTCAGTTTAATTGCAAATCCTGAAACTTGTCTCTTTTTCAATGAAAATAAATATATGCTAAGAAATTTGGTAATAGCTCTACGAAAGTCTCTAAAACATCCTGAAATACAGCAAAAACTTTTTTACAGAAATATAATAAAGAAACAAACACCTACAGAGATATATTGAGAGCTTACCTCAATTGAAGCCAATGGTAACATATCTAATCTTTACAGAAAGAAGTGCAGAATAATTACTATTGATTAATTTTACACTAAAATTAGACAGTTAATCCTTTCTGAGTTTTCTAGCTTCCAATCACCCTAGAAACCTAAAGACGATATAAACATGCTGGGAATTAAGGAATTCCTATTCCTATAGACCATAGTTAAAGCATGTAAATTATTGTCTCAAGATGCTATAAAGTCCAAAGATACAAATGAGTTCAAAATAGATTGGACCAATGAACAGAAAATGGGTCTATAGGGGCTGCTAAACATGATCCTGAGGATGTAACCTCTGGCTTGGAAAAGTCCCTGAACTGCTGATTATGGAAAGCTGTTAGCTGCATAACCAACAGAATTGCTTTATCTGAGCCTTAGCTTACACACACTTTTTCTTTCTCTCTGACCATTTAAAAGGGATACATTTAGTTTCTGTATGACCCTATATGGCAGCTCTTACTTTGCTTCAGATCTTTCCTGTGTTGGATACAACCTAGTTCAATCACAACTATGCCACCAGACTGAGTTAATTTGCAGGTTTTGTTGTTGTTGTTGTTTGTTTGTTTGTTAAAGACATCAGTGATTTTTTTTCAGTCTTTTTACATTGTTTCTTTAATCCCTTGTCTACTAATCTACTTTTTAGTCTAATATAAATTTAAAGTCATCCCTCATTTTATTAACAAGAACATTTTTATTGCTTATATCTGGCTTTGCTCTTTTGAAAAGAAATACTGAAGGCAACTTGCAGAAGACTTCTGAAGATAAATCTGTTTTTTTTTCTTGTTTTTCTTGTTATTTTTTTGGTTTGTTTTTTTTTTTTCCCCATCAATATTTTCCTAATTTCTTTAAAAAATGAAGAATAAAACAAGTATTTTGAAAATTTATGTGTTAGCATTTATCTTATCTTAATTTAGCACCTACATATTCTTTTATTAATATTCAGATCACTGTAACAGTTATCAAAGCATTGATAAGTTAACCATTCAGTGATGTATTACACAGATGATAACTCTGTAAGATATTGCAAGCAAATGAAGGCGCCATGACCCCACACGTCTAGAGCAGACAGTCTCTTTGAAGTAGATGTGCCCTCATAAACAAGGTTTGAGATCCCACCATTATTTTACTTGGTGTCCTATTTCTAAAATCACAAAATCACTAGAAATTTTCTAAGCTATCTGGACACTACTCGTAAGTTTCCTGTAGTAAAATAAGCATTACATAACCAAAAAGAAACACATGAAATATCATTAAACTACTGATCACTTTTTCAACCTTCAAATACTTTTTTATAGTGATATTTTCATATCTTGGCAGTATATTGAAACTTGTAATTAATTACATTTATCCAATCATTTACTTTGTAAAACTCCTGGAATAAGATTATAGGTTTGGTTTATGTTTTTTTGTCTGGTTGTTTTGTTTGTTTGTTTGTTTGTTTGTTTGTTTTCCAGCTCAATAGAACAATCTCCTTCCCCAGTATAAGTGCATACAGTAGTGTAGGCAAGCATCATCAGTTAAGCAGATAACAAATCAGACAGGATATTCTCTTTAATATGCACATCCACATTTAGCTTCCTCATCTGCATGAGGACATTTTGTTTACAAGCTGGACTAAAAACCCTTTTTCACAATGGCAATTTCAGAAAGTTTTGCTTTCTGATCTTTTTTTATGTCATAGTCTTACTATGCTAATAAACTTACTGTCATCCATGTTCTATTGGCAGAAGCATAAATGTGGAAACACACAAACACTTTCCCAGTTACTTGGACCTTTTACATAGCCTTCTAATATATATTTTGAAAATATGATAATGTTTTTGACTAATGAAATACAAGTAGCATAGGGCAGCACAACAGATTTATCTAAAAACATTGCACAAATGTATTCTTTATACACTAAAACTAGTGCAATATAAGTTTAGATAGAAATCCCCTGAGAGAAAAATTCCCTAATTTGCTTATCATCATTGTCTATCTTAAATAAATATCCACATCAGGCCAGGGCTGCCTGTTTCTTAAACTGTGCCAGTTGTTTTCCTGCCAGGATCCCATACCTTACAAGTTTCACAGAATCAAAACGTTTGAAGGGAGTATATAAACAGGAGGGGAATGACTGTTTTCGAGGGCTATTGAGTGATAGGACGAGTGAGAATGGTTTTAAACTAAGACAGGGGAGGTTTAGATTCAATATTAGGAGGAAGGTTTTCACACAGAGGGTGGTGAAGCACTGAAACATGTTGCCCAAGGACTGAATGTGGCTCTGGGCAGCCTGGTCTGGTGGTTGACAGCCCTGCACATAGCAGGCGGGTTGAAACTAGATGATCATTGTGGTCCTTTTCAACCCAGGCAAATAAAAAACAAACAGAAAAACATCAAAACTTCCTCTCCAGTATGTTTCTGTCAATATTATTGTTATGCTATACCACAAGTGGCCAGTATAATCAACTCTTTTACAAGTTTTCTACATAATATAAACAAATGTTAATTCTGAATCAGAAATGTAGATGTAAGAGGTGGTTGACACTTCAAGTAGACCTCAAGATGCCAAACTAGTCTGAAGACTGCAAGCCGTCTGCAACAACAGGCAGAAAGCTCACTGCAGTTTAATATATCATTTTGACAGAGGTTTCTAGTACTGTAACTCACTACACTTGCTTTACTCTCTTAATGCACTTACTTTTCAAAAAGGTAGATTTTTCATTGCTAACTGTATAAATGTATCTTTCCAGTCAATTAAAGCTGAAACAGCAGAAAACATCTAGGAATTAAACTGTTTAGATTCCTGCTCTCATCATTATTATAAAGCAGGCGTTCATGGTTTTTACTGGGCTATTGTAAATATTCTAAAAATTAATAACAATAATACTTTTGCTGCTATGACAGGGTACCTTACGAATGCTTATCAATTTAAGTAAAAAACTAATATCCATAACGAGGGAGCCATTTATCATAATTACAGCAGCTTACATTGTGGGTGACACTCATCACTGATGTGATTCCATTGATTCAGGAGTAGTTTGTTCAGTTGAGCTTAGAAGGAAAAGAAATCACATCTCCAGTCTTGCAGTTCAGAATTAATATTTGTGTATCTCATACCACTTATACACAGAATGCTGCTCACTAAAAATGGAGAAACATGGGAAATTCAGGATTAGAAAGTGGTTTTGTCTTCTCACAGTCAGAAATCCCTTTTCATGAGTTATTCCTGAATAATCTGAAAAGGATGCAGAGCTCAAAAGACCAGCAGAGGCCTAGAAAATCAATTCTATTTTCCAACATTTGCTAAAAAAACTAAAAAACCTGTTTTTGCCTAGCTCTTTTTATGCTTGGTATTGGAGCAGCAGAATAAAGTTTGCTTTGTCTACATATTTTCTTTGCTTTTCTCTGGTACATTGTTCAGGAAAACATGAAGAGTGTAGTATCTGAAATAATGTTTACTGCATCTGTAGAATGGATGCAATTGTAGCCACAGGCTAAATTGTCAGAGTGTTGGCTCTTCAATAGAGTTTGCCAAGATTTCTAATGATCATTTATTTGCTTCTAAGGAGTACTCACAAAGTCTGACATCTAGATTTAAATTAGATAGCTCTTCAGGCCTTCTGTTTAGTCAAAGGAAAGAATTATGTTCTGCTTGATTGGACCTAAGTTAGATTCCAGCCTTGACTCACCCTTAGAGGAGTGTTTTTCTCTGTTGACTGAAGACGGAAACAGAAGTGACTCGTCTGCTAACTCAGAGCTCTGATGGATGAGTGTCGAAATCATGCCTTAGAATGGCACACCCACCTCTCGATCTTACTCTCAATTGATGGACTCCTGACCTGCTCATTAATCAATTCCTGAACCTCTCAGCTTTTTACAGTAAGATATCACTGATAGCACTTTCCCTTGAGACATCCTGTTATAAACTGCAGGTGGTGATTGATGGGTGGGAATGGCTTAACTCAGATTGGGGACCAGTATCCATCTGTGCTCTACCCTTGCTGCAGGGACATCTGAAATGGACATTAATAAAATCCTAAGCAACTAGTGTTTACAGTGCAATTTTCTGTGGGGAAAAAAAAAAAAAAAAAAGCTAACTGCAATCAACAGATGGAAGGGATGTTTGACAAAGAGCTCAGAAATCTGTCCAGCAATTAGTTAGAATGGACAGCAAAGAATAGTAAATTCATCAGTTGTCTCAAGTGTCATCATCCTTGCTTGACAGTAAAACCTATGTATGATAAGTCTAACATTGGAGAGTGCAAACACTTTTTTTTAATAACTCACTTTCTAAAGAGATTATGTATGTAGGTGCCATCAGTTTCTCTCCTGATCGAGATTGGTTCTACAGCAGCCACACTGAGATCTTTGGTTGCTTATGCAGAGGTTATGAAAGAGTTTCCACTGGCTACCACTAGCAATAGTTATGGCATGACTGTTAAACTGTTAAAATCTTGTATTTTGTATGGCTTCATTAGGAACTTTTTAAATAAGACTTTACTATCACAAACTTTCATTTGTATACCCAATTAATAATTTTCAGGTTTCCAGTTTTATATTCAGTTAATATTATGCAAGCAATGAAATGTGGTGTTTTTCAATGAACTATATCTAAACTGGTGTGTACTATTTTAAAATATAATCTGAAAGGCCATAGTGTTGAGATATGGGAGAAAACTGAAGTGTTGCACCTGATGACCTTACCTTAGAATCAAGATTCAGAAATCCTTGCTTTTGCAGTGTAAAATTATTTTTCTACATAATCTTTTAATCAAATAAAGAATAATTAAAAAAATCCTGTATGAATATGCTTGATAAAACAACTGCAAGATAGAAAAAACAATATAATCTTATATATCCATCTTAGTTGATTTTATAGTAATAATACAGGAGAATCAAAATGGAATTGATTATGAACTGCTTATTTAAAAGCAAGAACACAGGAATCAGTATTTGAATTCAAATTTTTAAGAATATAATTTAAATGAAATTCATTATGTTTTTTATTTAGCTACCACTGAGCTGCTTTACTCTTGCAACTTTCTTTATTGTTTCTGCCAAATATTAAAACCATTTGAGGAATCATTGTGCTCTGACTGATGCTGACATATACACAAATGGTCATCTTGTAATGATAGAAACAGAGACTGGACTATATTGAACAGGAGGTTTAGAGATGACATAATGTTTATAGGTTTGATATCAAGAAGTGTACTAGGATGAAGAGTCTATGAATATATATAGAAATTAAAGCAAAACTGAACTAAATTCTGCTTCAAAGATGTGAATCTCGCTTATTCACTCCACTCAAGACCTAGTTATTGTGCCATCCTTTGTATGCCTTGGACAGCTAACAAAATTTGCTTAAATTGCTTGTGGATAATTTACTGTGGATGTAACCTAGAATACTATTTATATTATAAAAGTAGTTGTTTTTTTTTGTTGTTGTTGTTTTGTGGTCAAAGTTAGAAAGTATACTTCCCACTCTTCGTCTTTCATTTGATTTGAGAAATACTAAGTGATTATATTTAATTGGACCTTAAAGTCATTTACAAGCTATTTTTGACATAACAAAGTTACTTTAACAGAAAAACAAACAAACAACAACAAAAAAAAAAACCAAAAAACAAAAAACCAAACCAAAACAAAACAAAAAAAAAAAACAGAAAAGAAAGGAATGTAGAAGGAAGTTGCAATGTCTTTTCTCAGGATACATAGTTACGCATTTTTCTATTCGCTATTTTATCTTTATGAGATTCTAAATTATTTAACTTACTGTCTTCTCATCTCTTTATAAATTGGTATTACACTTCAGAAGCAAAGAAATTTATTGAAAATATTGTGCACTGTTCTGCAGAAGGGATAAAAAAAAATCCACTAACACATTTATTTTATTGTTTTAATTTCAGCTAGACCAAAATGTGAAATGACAAGGACAAATAGCTCTTTGAGTAATGACATTTCCAAACTGTCATTACTCAGTAGAAGGTGCTGCGGCTTTATCTTGGCCCCCATTGCTGCATTCAGGTTTACTTAAAAATGCCTGATTTTCTAAGGGAACTGTGAAAATTTTGCCATAACATCTGCTTGATATTCAGAAAACCATATTTTCTGATAATAAAGCCAGGAGAAAAGAAGGCTGCGGGGTGACCTCATTGCAGCCTTTCAGTACCTAAGGGGAGCCTACAAACAGGAGGGGAATCAGCTCTTTGAAAGAGTAGATAACTGCAGGACAAGGGGAAATGGTTTTAAGTTGAGGGAGGGAAGATTTAGGTTGGATGCCAGGGGGAAATTCTTTACAGAGAAAGTGGTGAGGTGCTGGAACAAACTGCCCAGAGAGGTTGTATGCCCCGTCCCTGGAGGTGTTCAAGGCCGTATTGGATGGGGCCTTGTGGCAGGGGGGTTGGAGCTTCATGATCCTTGAGGTCCCTTCTAACCCTAGCCATTCTGTGATTCTGTGATTCTGATAATAAAATAGGTAGAAAAGCAAGGAAAAGAACTAGGTACAGATTATGAATTGCTGATGGCACTTAGCAGTATGATATTTGGCAGACATTGATGCAACCCCAATTTCTTAATGAAGCTTTGTGTTCCTGCAAATGTCAGAAGACTTGACAACACATATTACCATAAGTTGTTAACAAGGGCAGGGCTAAAATTTCCCGAACTCTTTTCCTCCTAAGCCATTCAGGAAGTCTGTTGCCCCTATCAGTCCAGTATATATATCACCTCCTGAGAGAGTGACAGTGATGACAAAGCAAAAGATGACAATACAGGTATGACATATACAGAAACAAATTTGAAGTGGAAATGAAAATCAAGTTTTTTACTATTGGTGATAAGGATTACAGAACAGCATGCAGGGACAATCCATTCTAACAGCTTTATGATAAGGTCTATCATAAACAATATATAGGAGGTAACAGTAGCCCTTTCTTGGATCTGGTGCTTACCTCAGTTCTTCTGTCAAAAATACCCAAAGGTGTAGATTTAAGTCTAGTTCTAGAACTGCAAGGGATGTGGTAGATCACTTCAGGAGGGAATGCAGTATCATCTGTCTGCTCTACTTTTGCCAGAACTAAAGAGGTGTGTGCTGCTCCCTTCAGTGCTGAGCGAATATCTGGGCATAGTGGACCCTGGGGATCTGAAGTGAGTCTCATCATTAACAGTTTTTGCTCTCAAACTTCACATTTCACCCGCTGTCCCCATGCACCTGTGATAGCCAAAGGATAGGCTGTCTCTCCTGAGCTCCCTATTTTGATCTTCATTCTGGCAGTAGTAAAATTTAATTTTGCCATGGCTACCAAGAAACCTTAGAATCATAGAATCATTAAAATTGGAAAAGACCTCTAAGATCATCTAATCCAATCATCAACCCATCACCACGTTGCTCACCAACCATGTCTCTCAGTGTTGCATCTCCACGGTTCTTGAGCAACTCCAGAGGCGGTGACTCTACCATCTCCTTGGGCAGCCTGTGCCAGTGCCTCACTGCTCTCTCTCGGCAGATCTTTTTCCTAATTTCCAAACAGAATCTCCTCTGGCACAATTTAAATTCATTTCCTGTATCTGTTTCACGGGAAAAGAGGCTGACCCTCACCTCACCACAACCTCTTTTCAGGGAGTTGTAGAAAACATTCCTGATACTCCTCTTTTCCAGACAGAAAATCCTGTAAGTCAATTTATAATTGAAAATAAAGTTTTTTACAAAATTCTTTGTGAATCTTTTGTTATTTCAGTTTGAATTCAATTATTGTCTTCCTTAATTGGCTTTTACATTGAAATACAGCATGAAATTGATTGTTTCAGATGCATTTCTGTACTGAGTCTGACTAGAATGGAGTTAATTTTCATCATAGCAGTCCACATAATGACTTACTTCACATGTGTGGCTAGAAAAAGTGATCACAATATATTGTTGTTTTTGCCATTGCTGAACAGTGTTCACATAATATCAAATATTTCTCCCTCCAGCTCCTCTCACTGACAGAGGTCAGTAGGCTGTGGGTAGGTTGGGACACAGCCACAATAGCTGACCCCACCTTACCAAAGAATATCCCATACTATGTAACATCATGCTCAGCAACTGAAGCTGAGGGAAAGGAGGAAGGGGAAGCATTCGTGGTGGTAGTGTTTGTATTTTCAATCTCCTGCTATGTGTGCTGAGGCCTTGCTTCTCAGGAAATGGACAGACACCTGCCTGCTGATGGGAAGTGGTGAATAAATTCTTTATTTTGCTTTGTATGTGTGTGCATGTGGCTTTTGCTTTTCTTATTAAACTGACTTGACCTCAACCCACGCGCATTTCTATCTTATTTTCTCTCCCACTCCTGTTTAAGAGAGTGAATGGGAAAGGAAATGGGTAGGGGTCTACCAGCATGCAAAGTCAACCTCCTACATAGAGTTTATCAACAGTAAAATACTTCTAGGTAAGCCATATTTGTTTCATTTGCCATACTCCTTAGAGTTAAACTATTTCTATCTTGCTCTTATTTTGACCATGAGTCAAAATTATGTCCCTTATTTTTCTCACTTGTGCCTGCCACGAAACCTGCAAGAAGATAATGAAATTTTATCATTATGGAAAATCTTTTTCTTATGCTTGCTGATAACCACATAATTGGATATATATTTAGTAATTCAGAGACGATCAATAAAAATAGCCACTTACAATGGAAAAAAAAACCAAACTAATGAGCAGGGATGTTACTCTATTAAATGCTAGAAGACCAATAGTGTTTATTTTTATTCTTTGATGACTACCCACTGTCTGAATTGTTTAGAGTGGACTTTCCTTTAGATAGTCTACTGGGGATTTTTTTTATTATTTTTATTGATTATATGTTTAATACATATTCATTTATTTTATTCCTTGTGCTTTAGAAGATAGATCGTTGCTCTCTATTTTAAGACATGTAAGTCAGCTTACAAAGTCAGGTAGTATTAGTCAGGACTTGAATGTGAACATCTACAATATATATAATAGTTATTTGAAGTCTACATACACTTACAGGCAGGTTTGCAAAGGAATCTGATGCATAGCTCTGGAATTATCCAGTATGTGTAGACACCTTTTTATTTATGCCTCATGTGAACAAGAAGGAATTCCCTGGTCCCTGGATTAATCTGTGGATAGTCAAGTAATTCATGAAGACAGGAAGTCTCATTCTTCTCCAACACCACATGATGTAAAAAGTAGCTCATTACAATTAATAACTCTATATTGTGACTGCTGTTGTCTATATTAGATAGATCACAATTATACTTTAATTAAAACTTAGCTATTTTCTTTCTTGGACTACACAGCAAAAAGATTTTGTCTGCATTTACAATAGGCATAATCTAGATGAGATGAGAGATAGCACCGATAAAACAGAGGGAATGTTGTCTTTAATTCACCACTGGGCTTCCAGCACTGACTTAAACTGGAGATGTTTTTGGAGGTCAGGCAGTAAATAAATTTGGCTTTCACGTACTTTTCTGAGATAACCTCTGCTGCTTTTAGTCAATTTACATCAGATGTTACAAGAAAACATTTAGCTTGTGAGTCTCACACACCTCTTTTCCAGTGTATTTATTCTGAAAGATTTGCTCGGCCCTTCCTGTGTTACAAATACAACTGAGCAACTTGAAAAGCTTCAGAGAGCCTGAAACTTTCTTTCTCTTATCCTGTCTCCTGACTATGAAAGGTACCATAGCTTGTCTAGGCAATTTGCTGCTCCACAGGCTAACTGCTGAATACTTAAGATGCAAGTGCTTTATTTCCACTGGCTATCCCTCATGTGGGCACTGCACCAGCCACTGACATCTGGAAGTGGAGCTTGTGGAGACAAGTGGCATCTCAACTACTCCTTCCAGCTCCTTTACTCTATGGCAAATGCCATTTTTGGCAGAAATTAGATCAGATCCCTCTTCTCCACTGTGCAACAATTACAAATTTGGGCACATTCTTTCTTATGACAGACTGAGCACCTGTAAATTGTACCACCCACAAATATGTAAGACTGGATTAGTATCAAGAATGCCTCAGATGGCTGGGACCTTACTTCAGTCTGCTTTTATAGATCAACAGTTTGTAGTAGATTCTTTTATAATGTTAGGCTGCAAAAGAAGACAGGATGAAAACAAAGATTTTTATTAGTGGTTTTCATAGTTAACCACACAACATAAATGTTAACACTGACTTTCTGCTGCTGGCAATTCACAGAATCACAGAATCACAGCATAATCCAAATTTGAAGAGACCTATTAGGACCTATTAGTATCCTTGCATATAGCATGGGGGTTGAAACTAGATGATCTTAAAGATCCCTTCCAACCCAAACCATTCTATGATTCTATGATTCTCTGATTCTATGATTCTGGAGGCCAACTCCTGGCTCCAAATAGTACCACCTAAAATTCAGATCATAATTCACACTATCATGGTAAATTTATTATATGCATTATTAATTTAGTACTTAGTGCACAATACTAAAATTTGTTTAGTTTTGATTCCTGTTTCATATACACAATCATGTAAAATATTATTGATGTTTTCTTGGATTTACACAATCATAAAATTTAGTTTTTTTAAAAAATCCAATATTTGTTGTGTGGTCATTGAAGAAGAATATGTGATTTTACCAGTTGTTTCATTTCATAGTTACGTATGTATCCATGTGTCTTTCTTATTTTTTTTTGCTACCTGGAGAACAATACTGTGGTATTCAGAATTGTTTCACATTGGATGAACATTCTGGTTTAATAGGCTAAAAAAAATATTTTCTAGAAAAACATACATAC
>NW_024962254.1:9494775-9561040 GCF_019238085.1 Lagopus leucura
CCCCCCCCCCCCCAAATATTTGATTTTCTAATGCATAAATGTACATAACTCCATTGAAATCAGAGCACAGATTTTGTTAATTCCAGCAATATATGTGACAAAACTTAAAGTTGCTTAGCAAATACTTCCATAAATATGAGTAAAATGCCATCCAGATGAAGTCATAATGTACAGTTTTGATCTGATGTTGTTGTAGCAACCCAGTAGAAATCAATTGCACAATCTAGGCTGTTAATAATAACCAATATGCTTGTGGAGTCATAAACCGAGGCAAAAGAATCAATGAATGCTTCTGAGCCACAGTGCTATGGTTCTGCAAGACTTAGTCACTCGACTCCTACTGACACTAGTGGAATTTCCAAAGTTGGGATTTTCAAAGTTACACATGTCACAGCTAATTTGTTTATCTCTAAATCCAAGTAAGTTTTACTTACTCTTTCTAAATCAACATAGACATATGGCTAGTATGGTAATTTTCATCCTTCAAACATTTCTCTGAATTATTTTTTAGAGAACAAAATACCATCTCTTAAACAAAGCACAGGTAAGATTTTCAGGGATTATATTGGTCAGTTTGTTTGCAGTATTCAGGCCATTCTGTCTAGTTCACAACATATGCATGGATGTTGTTAATATTTAACAGAAAACGCAACAGTAAATTACATTAGCAAGTCCACATGTAGTTGATTTTTTCTTGTAGATTTGTTGTTTTCTAATGCTTTCCCAATTAGAACACTTGCTTTTAAATATTTATCTGACGAAAATTACATTCTTACACTGTGTGCCTATTTCCACTTCTTTACAAAATGTGCTTTGAAGTGCATTTAACAGTTCATGCAAGAAGCAGGGAGTTTTTGAAAACTGTTTTACAGTCATATCCCTCTTCTTTTTTTTTTTTTCCTTTTCAGTTATTGTAACGTAACACTTTCAATAAAACTTTTCCAAGTAAGGAAAACATAACAAAATCCCTTAGAAGTAGTTGAGACTTCATACAGTTGGTGCCTCAGATTCAAACTGGTATTTCAGACTCAAATGGCCTAGTGTCTCATAAATACATAAATGACCAGAATGGCAAGAACTTTTGGACAAGGCAGCCTTTAGTGGGAAAGTTTAAAAGAATTTTAAACATGATTGCTTTACATCATGATCACTGTATCTTCTCTGTTCACACTGAATGCAATCAGACAGTTCTGTCTTTTCTCTGCAATTTTCTAGAGGTTATATATAAAATTTGTTAGTATTGTCTGCTATAAAACAATATTTATTTGTAGAATAAAAAGCAATGCATTTTTTTCCTGAGACTGAAATTTATAATACCTTGTATTACATTTATGAAACATTACACTGAATGATTCTGAATCGTGCTATTACTTCTTGCAAATTCATGAAAATATCAATTTTTGTCAAACACTGAAATTGGATTATTTTATTTTATTATTGATTATTTCTGATTAGCTAAAGAATGAACATCTTTAATCTGATTCTCTCTAGGTTTCTGACAGGTAACTCTGGCAACAAATTGGAACTTGTCATTAAATCAATCTTTATCTAAACTTCCTTGTTTTGAGAGCAACTCATTTTAAACACTAGAAAATATTTTTCTTGAACATAACTCTGGTCTTCTGGGAAAGAGCTGTATTCGCTGTAGTGGAATGATATGGCAACTTAAATTATAGTTCACAAATGTATAACTCCTGTAGAACTGAATTTACCTGGAACTTCAAGTCCCACAGGGTTTAAAAGTAGAAAATAGTCCTTGGGTCTAATAGTGTAAGAGCTAAGAACATCGAATGGCATCATCACTGAACAGGCAGAAACAAACAAGAAATGCATTTTTACCAGAAAATATACACTGTGCAACTCTGCCAAACAATATTCCAGATGTCAAAAGAGCAAATTGGTTCAAAAAGCAATAAGACAAACACATGGAAGAGAAATGTTTCAGAACTTTTGCAAACAAAATATCTCTGCCTTCAGAAATCCTTAAATAATCTGCTGGAAGCAGAGAGCAGAAAACATGTAAAATAAGCCTGTATCTTAGATTCTTGCCTAGTTCTCACAGGCTTTGTCTAATCAGCTGCCACTTCCTACTGTCAAACACAGATCTTCAGTCCGGTCCGGTATGTTTTTTTTATTGTCTGAGATGTGATACATCTCCCCAAACCCGCAGGTCTCCTATTCACACATTTGATCTGAATGGGTCAGTTTATCTCTCACAGTGGAGATGCTGAAGAAACTCTAAACTTGCACAGACGGGGGGATGTGGGAGATAAAAAAAAATGTACCAATTTTATGAACCATATTTGTTCTCACTCAGAGAAGAGCCCGAAGGAACAGCAGATCTGTGAGAAAAGCTATTCTTAAAAGAAAAATGACTATTCTGTTGCTGTCACCCACGCTAAGGATCCTGAGCCGTCTGTTGTTGTTGTCACTAGAGACGTAATTTATAAAGCACCAAAGGGGCTGGTAGACTCAGACTAGAGCCTGTACTGAAAATATTCTCTAGTTAAGACAAAAGTTATGAAAATGTACACATTAAAGGTACTATTTAGATTGTCTGCTCTACACATGGGCATACCTTATGACACCATGTCCCATGGCTGTTTAGACTTTTGCCTACAAGTAACAATGTCTGCCAAGATATTCTTTCATGCTACACTGCAGCAAGTTATTTGTTTCTTACTCATGTTTCATTATTTATCGTGTACATGCTTAAGTTTGACTCCAAGCAAAATTTTATCTCCAATATTTGCTGCAGAATTACAGGGAACTGGGGGAGAAAATGGCAAATCTGACACAAGACAATTTGTAAAATTAACAGATTAATCAAGATACTGTTTCGGATTTTTTTTTCATAGAAATTCTATCTTTCAGTATTATTTTTTTATCTCTTTAAGCTTAATGCTGAAAAGCAATTAAGTTGAAAAATTTAGCTTAGTTAATGTACCTTTATAGTCTCAATATTTAAACTTTAAGAAATATCTATGGTTTGTGTTTATTTTTTTCTTTGCTTGTATTCAAGTAGAAGGTGCACAATTTACTTCATAGACATAAACGTTCAATTAGAAAATCTCAGGTTATAATTTACTGTTGTGAGAATACCTAGCCCTCTTGAAGATTCACAGCAAGAATTATAAAACATGAGTCTACCATCAAAATTGGATGTAAGAATTCAACATACTTGGAAAAACTTCCAAGGAAAATAAATATTTTTATGTTAAACATGTTTAGAAAATTTTCTTTAAATTTATCCTGGCAGGAATGGAGTTAAAGCAGCTATACGGTTTTGTGCTTTGCATTTATGGCCTAAACAGCATTGATAACACACCAGTGATCTTACTGTTGCTAAATAGTGCATCAAGGCTTTCTTTATCACACTTCCCTGTCCCCACCTTTTCAGAGAGCAGACCAGGAATGAGCAAGGAGATGGGAGAGGATACAATCAGGACAACTGACCAAGCCATATGACATTGTACTTAGCAGTAAAACATCAGGGAAAGGAAGAAAAAAGGAGACATCATAGTTATGGTATTTATCCTCTCAAATAACTGCCATGCATGCTGTGGCCCAGATTTCCTGTAAGTGAATGGATATTTGCTTACTGATGGCATGTCACAAATGATTTCCTTCTTTTTCTTTGTCTGTGCATGAAGTTTTTCCTCGACCTATTAAGTTCTTTTTATTTCTTTCCATGAGTCTTCTTGCATTCTTTTTATTTTCCCGCTGTATTGTGGAAGAGGAGACTGAACAAATGGCTGGGTGAGCATTTAGCTGCTAGCAAGACTCAATCATAACAACATGACTCAGTTTTATTTCCAACAGTAAACTGAAATGTGATTATTTAATTCTCCTCAGAGCCTTCTCCTCTCCAGGCTGAACAGCCCCAACTCTCTCAGCCTGTTCTCATAGAAGAGGTGTTCCATCCCTTGCATCATTTTTGTGGTCTTCCTCTGGACGTGCTCCAACAGCTCCATGTCTCTGCTGTACTGAGGACTCCATATTTGAACACAGTACTCCAGGTGAGGACTCCAGCGTAGAGCAGAGAGGCAGGATTACCTCCCTTGTCCTGCTCACCACACTACTTTAGATGCAGTCCAAGGTATAGTTGGCTTTTTTTGGCATTGAGGACAGACTGCTGTTTCATGTCCAGCTAATCATCTACCAGTACTGCCAAGTCCTTTTCAGCAGGGCTGAGCTCTATCCTTTTGTCTACCACCTTGTGTTGATAGTGGAGGTCATCATGACTCAGGTGCAGACCTTGCACTTGGATTTTTCTAACTTCATGTGGTTCACCTGGGCTCACTGCTTGAGCCTAAGTCTCTGTGAATGGCATACCGACCCTCAGGTGTGTTGACTGCAATGCACAGCTTAATGTCATCTACAAACTTGCTGAGAGTGCACTCAATCCTACAGTTGATGGCACTGATAAAGATGTTAAAGAGCACTATTGCCAGTACTCAACCCTGAAGGATACCACTCATTACTGATCTCCATCCAGACATCGAGCTATTGACCACTACTCTCTCAGTATGATCTTGCAACCAGTTCATCATCCACTGAACTGTCAACCTGTAAAATCCACCTTTATTGAGGTTTATTGAAAAATGTAAGGAAAAACAACATCCCATAGGAAAGGAAAAATTTCAATAGTTTTTTTTTTTTTTTAATTGAATTTAAAAAGGTTTTTTTTTTTTTTTTTTTTTTTTAACCTATCCACTTTCTTCTATTTCTCTGTTTAATAGGAAGTGCCCTGGAATGCACTTGTGCCCTCAATCCCCCTTTTTTTAAATTTATTTTTATCAAACTTTAATTTTAGCATGACTCTTATTCTATATCTTTACTTACTGCTGCTTTAAGCTAACCCTTAAAACTACAAATATACAAGTTATAAACAGCGTAACTGAATATCAAATTTATCAGATAGTTTCTTTTATTTTCACCAAATAAACAGAAGTGTATCTTGAGAAATCACTTTCAGTAACAAAAGAAAAAAGTGTTTAAAACCAAACCAAAACAGTGAGAAATAAAATAGTTTGAATTTTTCTGAAAAAATTAAAAAAGGAACACATGAAAAAATAGTGTGATATCAGAGATATCGTTCAATATAAGCTCAAAAAAAAAAAAAAAAAAAAAAAAAAAAAAAGCCTATACCTGACCCTGTTATTCAGATATGGTCCTTTTTTGGAGATTTATGTATTTAATAAAAGACACTAAGTTTGCCCTCAAATTGCCTCCTCTCTTTCACTCGTAATGGAAGCAGAGGATTAGAGACTCAAATATAAAAGTTGTACTGGGGAGATGAAGACCGTTACATACATGTTGCCTTCTCTATTTATGTTACCTTTGCAATCTCACTGTTTAAGTGGTGATAAAATGTTGATTCCAAAGCTATTTACTGCTTTTTCAATATTAATTAATTCTTAAGACAGTACATCAAAAGTAAATGGAACCTATACCAGGCTTTCAGAATGGAACTGAACTGTCATTTTTTTCTTCTGAAGTAACTTTGTCAAAGTAGACTCTTAGTCTGTCAGTATAACTCCTTAGACCTGGACTCCCTTTAGTCACCTGGAAAATCTATGTAACTTTGGTCGCTAACTACAGGTCAGGGCTAAGTTCACTGCGCTAGCATGTAAAAGCAAATGTGAAAAGAAATATTGACTTTTTCCTACTTCATATAGGCAGACAGATTCAGGAAGAGATTGATCTGGAACAAGATATGTCACTGTCACCAGGAGCTCATCTATACTATAGTTGATTTACTTTAAATATTCTACAGGAAATATTTCTAATTGTATATCTATCACAAGATTTAATCTACCATTTGCCCACTATTGGAAATTAATTTTTTTTGTTTTTTATTTTTTAGAGGGCCTCTGATCTTACCACACTCCCTTGTTTATACTGAAGTTTTCTATCTTGAGTTTCTCATTTTAAAATCATTTTAAAACGAAGTGTGAGTAAAGTGTTATACTGAAATAGGAAAGATGACATTGTTGGGTTGTATTAAAGACTGTAGTGAGAAAGCCAATATTGATACTGCTTAACTAGGAGACAAGGTCTTAGTGTTTTGACAGCTGACAATACGTCTTTAGTTTCTGGATTCTCTATGAAAGTGATTCAGTGTAGAACTATACCCAAACACCCCCAACAACTGTACAATGGTGGAAGCTTGAGAGTTTCATGGTTCACTTTGTGAGGATTCTGTATGCCACGTGCATGCTGTGAGACTGTGATGCTTCAGCTGAGTAAGTGTGAGTGCAGTTTTTGCTCCTGGGTGCCAAGAGATCATTGGAAGTGAAGCCTGAGTACAGACAGGCTGACTGTGAGCAGTTTGGAGCACAAAGAAACAACTACTCCACAGCTCAGGAGAAAAGATGAAAGGTCCAGAGGAATTAGACAACAAAATAAGGCAGTCTGGGCAGTCTGCAGGTATCCTCAGTCTTCACTTTTGTCTTCTGTCAACAAATATCTGGGAAAGATGTGGGTGCTGATGTTATTATTTTTCGTATTTTTACACAGAATTGCAAGGGTTGGAAGGGACCTCAGGAGATCATGGAGTCTAAATTCCCTGCTAAGGAATTCTCCCTAAAACAGGTAGAACAGGTAGGCGTCCAGAGAGGTCTTGAATATCCCTGTAGTAGTAGATTCTACAACCATTCTGAGCAACCCGCTCCAGTGCTCTGTTACCCTTACTGTGAAGAGATTCTTCCTCATGTTAATGTGAAACTTCCTATGTTCAAGTTTTAGGCCACTGCTCCTTGTCCTATAGCTATGCACCATTAAGAAGAGCCTTGCCTCATCCATTTGCCTCCCACCTCCCTTTAGATATTTATAAACATTAATCAGTTTCTCTCGTAGTCTCCTTGTCCCCAGGCTTAATAGACATAAATTACCCAGCCTTTCCCCATATGAGAGATGCTCCAGGTTCTTTATCATCTCTGTGGCTCTCCACTGGACTTTTTCTAAGAGATCCCTATCATTTTTGAACTGGGGAGCCAAGAACTGGACAGACTATTCTAAATGTGTTCTCACTAGTGCAGAGCAGGGGGGAGGATCACCTCCCTCAACCTGCTGGTCATGCTCTTTTTAGTGCACCTCAGCATACCATTGACCTTCTTGACCACAAGGCCATACTGCTGACTTTTGGCCAGCTTGCTGTTCAGCAGGACATCCAGGTCCTTCTACCCAGTACGTGAGACTCTAACCTGTACTGTTGCATGGGGTTAATGAATTTCCCTTTCCAAAGGCTGACCCAAGTAGGAGTTATTAATGGAAGTAAGTATGCAACATGACCTATCGCAGTCTTCTGAATAGCTCTTTATTTGACTCTCAAATAAACACATCTTAGTTGCAGAGAAAAGGATTTCTTTTCTGTGTTCTTCCTTGACAACAGTGATTTTTTCATGTTTTTAAAAGCTAATTATAATTGATACATGAGGAGTGTTGAGATTGCAGGGTCAATTATTCAGAAGTCAGAAAAATGTCAGAATTAAGGTTGCCTGTGCAGCCTTAATTAGTCTGTCTTAGATGTAAGTATTACCATCTATAATTACATTAGCACTTGCAATTTTTTATCATAGCATTTCTTCCTCCTTCACTTCACAGACTGTAAATCAGGCTTTATAATGAAAGAAATTGTTGACTGTGGGATACCAGTGTAATTTTTTTCAGAAATTAAAGGTACACAGCTAATGAAGCAGGAGCTGAAAGAAAGAAGATTTAATAACAGTGAATGCTGTATACTTCTGAAAGAAACTGAATTCTATTAATGTTCTTTTGTGGTTCTAGGAAAGTCACATTCATATTTTCATCTCTTATCCACTTGCTCTAACCTGCTGATTAAGAAAATAGACTATGATCATACAGAGGCGGTTATCATAAAGCATGTGCAGAAAACTGGAGTTGCATTTAAAACCTGAGTTCTGTTTTTTCTCAACATTGACTCTTCATCAGACAATATTTTAATTTAGCATTTACTCTTTTACTCTATTTGGAGTGTTTTGCATATATCTGCCTTGGGTGGAAGACACAACAATGCTATTTGTATATTACTGTCAATCTTAATTTTAGACATCACAATGAAGGAGTCTAGAATTGAATAATTTTGACTAATGACCACTCTTTTAATATTCAAAATACATTTCAGTCAGCATTGTGAACAGCTGTGGTGAATTCTAATACTTTCTTGTACCTCTTTCCTCTATAAAAGTGTAAATTTATTGGTGTAATGTTAAAGTAAATATAGTGTCTAAATTATCTGTAAGTTAAAATTAACAAAATGCACAAAACTAAATATCTGCGAAATATATCCATGATAAATCCTGTCAGGATTATTTCTGTATAATTGCTCTTGTCAGATGATGAGGAAGAAGTTAGAGTTATATATTACAAGTTTATTCTTCTTCATAAACAAATTCCAATTATAGAATCATAGAATCAAATTCCAATGCTTCTATTTGAGCAAAATACATTTTGTGGATGATGTCTTGGCCTAACTCTCACCTCTGAGGCATTCTTACTGAGACGTACTGCTGAAGGTGCATTGAGATGCTCCTTATGGTCACAGAATCATAGGGTCACAAAATGGCCTGGGTTGGAAGGGGCTTCAAGGATCATGAAGCTCCAACACCCCTGCCACATGCAGGGCCACAAACCTCCACATTTAATACTAGACCAGGCTGCCCAGGGCCCCATCCAATCTGGCCTTGAACACCTCCAGGGACGGGGCATCCACAACCTCTCTGGGCAGCTCTTCCAGCACCTCACCACTCTCTCTGTAAGGAATTTCCCCCTGGCATCCAACCTAAATCTCCCCTCCCTCAACTTAAAACCATTTCCCCTTGTCCTGCTGTTATCTACCCTTTCAAAGAGTTGATTCCCTTCCTGTTTGTAGGCTCCCTTTAGGTATTGAAAGGCTGCACCCTGCAGCCTTCTTTTCTCCAGGCTGAACAAGCCCAGCTCCCTCAGCCTGTCTTCATAGGGGTGATGCTCCAGTCCCCTAATCATCTTCGTGGCCCTTCTCTGGACCCTCTCCAACAGCTCCCTGTCTCTTCTGCACTGGGGGCTCCACACCTGGGCACAGTATTCCAGATGGGGCCTCACAAGAGAAGAGTAGAGGGGGACAATCACCTCCCTGTCCCTGCTGGTCACCCCTCTTTTGATGGAGCCCAGGATACCATTTGCTTTCTGAGTCGCAAGAGCACACTGCTGGCTCATATTAAGTTTTTCATCTATCAAGACCCCCAGGTCCCTCTCCACAGGGCTGCTTTCAAGGACTGCTCCTTCCAGTCTGTATGGATGCCTGGGATTTCTCTGGCCCAAGTGCAAAACTCTGCATTTGCCATGTTGAATCTCATCAGGTTCACCCGGGGCCATTGAAGTGACATGACCCTTCCACCAGTCATCCGGGACCTCACCTGACAGCCACGACTTTTCAAAGATGATGTAGAGCAGCTTGGCAAGCACCTCAGCCAGCTGCTTCAGAACCCTGGGATGCACGCCATCCGGCCCCATAGACTTATGCACATTCAGTCTCATGAGGTGGTCTCAGACCTGCTCTGTCCTCACAGTGGAGGGGATTTACCACCGCAGTCTCCACCTAGAGGTTTAGGGATGTAGGGCTCAGGGACGTGAGAAGTACTGGAATCCTGGACACCAGTGAAGACCAAGGCAAAGAACTTATTCAGTACCTCAGCCTCCTCTTCGTCCCGTTGAAGCAAGTTCTCCTTTTACATTTACCAAAGGAGGTACACTTGCTTTGGCCTGTCTCTTCTGGCCAATGTACCTGTAGAAAATCTTCCTATTGTTTTTCACGTCCCTCGCCAAGTTCACTTGCGCCTTGGCTTTCCTGATCCCACGTCTGCAAGTCCAGACAGCATCCCTGTATTCTTCCCAGATGACACGCCCTTGTTTCCAGAGCTTGTACGCACCTTTCTTCACCCTCAGCATGCCCAGCTTTTCTTACCAAGCCAAGCCAGCTTCCTATCTCCTCTGCCTGCTTTCTTATTCAGAGGGATGGAGAGTTCTTGTGCTCTCAGGAAGGCATCCTTGAAGAGTAGCCAGCTCTTCTCGACATCTTTGTTTTTAAAGACAGCATCCAAGGGTTCTCAGCCAACAGTCCATTGAAACAGCTTAAAATTCGCTCTTCTAAAGTTCATGGTCCGGACTCCACTCTTTGCCAGGCCCACATCCCTCGAGATTATGAACTCAACCAGGGCATGGTCACTGCAACCCAGGCTGCCTTCAACCTTAACACCTTTAATGATTTCCTCCGCGTTGGTGAGCAACAGGTCCAGCAACGCTTCACCTCTGATCGGTCTGTCCAACACCTGGACCAGAAAGTTATCGTCAACACATTCCAGGAGCCTCCTAGACCTCTTGCATCTTGCCTTGTGGTCTTTCCAAGAGACATCTGGATGGTTGAAGTCCCCCATCTGGACAAGAGCCCGTGAGCACAAAGCCTCCCACATCTGAAGCAAGAAAGCCTTGTCAACAGTCTCCCCTTGATCAGGTGGCCTGTAGTATATTCCTATCACCAGCTGGCCTTTGTTAGACCCATCCCTAATTCTAACCCACAGGCTCTCAACCTGTTCCTGACCATTTCTCAGAGGGAGCCCCTCACAGTCTATCCACTCTTTGACGTAGAGGGCAACTCCCCCACCCTTCCTACCTAGCCTATCTCTTCTAAAGAGCCGATAGCCCTCAGTGGTGGTATTCCAGTTATGGGAGTCATCCCACCACGTCTCCGAGATAGCAACAAGGTCATAACTTTCCAAGCACATCATGGTTTCCAACTTGTTCTGCTTATTTCCTAGGCTGCGTGCATTGGTATAAAGGCACTTCAGCTGGGCTTTCCATCTCACCGCATTTATAGAAGATCTAGGTTCCCCTAGAACAGCAGCATCCCCAACACCCCCTGCCCCAGTCCATCCCTTTGTACTTCACTGTCATCACCCATCAATTTCAGTATGAGTCCTTGAATGACCCGCTCAACACCAGCGGCCCTGATTTTGTCCCCTTCCCCCTTCATACCTAGTTTAAAAACCTTTCAATGAGTCCTTCTAGTTCCTCAACTAAGATCCTCTTCCCCCTCAGAGACAGACTACTTCCATTTGCAGCCATCATGCCAGGTGCTGAGTAAGTTGCCCCGTGGTCAAAAAAAAACCAAATTCCTGTGTTTGCACCAACCTTCAAGCCAATTATTTATGAGGTGGGTTTTTTGGTACCTCTCAGTATCCTGCCCTGTCACTGAAGGTATAGAAGAAAACATCACCTGCACATCTGCTCCATCGACTACCCACCCCAGTCCCCTGGTATCGCTTTCCAAGCTCCTGTCTTGCTCTGATTTCTTATTCTTTGACATGCTCCCTGGCATGTCTTGCATCTCATCTTAGTTGACTGATAAGAGTGTTGTTCTTCATGGTGTTCTATAACGTCAACTACTGCTGAATTCCTACCTTTTATATCCAGAATCCTCAGGAGAAAGTCTATGTGAATAGCACACAAGCGAATGTTTCTTCACCTCAGCTCTTTCTCTGAGTGCCTAAGCAAGTAAGCAGCAGGAATCTGCTTGGTCTTTTGACTGAACTCTCTCTTTAGTCTCTCTTTTGTGAAGTGCAGTGAATTTAATGCAACTGACAAATGAGCTTCTAAAGAAGTTGCAGTAACTGGGATTAAAATAAAAAGTTTCAGAAATTGCATCATAGTCCCTGCCCCTGCTAATAAATAACACCTGGTTCTTTTACAGCAGTTTTCTTCTTTGGATATCATGATACTTTATAAAAAGAAGCTTTTTATCCATATTTTCTTTAATGCTTTGTCCAGTCTAGCTTTAAATTTCAGTACTCAAAAATATGCTATATTTCCAGTACACTTCTGAAGCCCCAAGGCAGAGAGAAAATTAAGAAGCATTTATCCACTTGTCACATAAAAATTAATGATGAAAACCATCAGAGGATAAGGATCGAGGCACACTGCATGCAGTCTTCCTTTGTAATCACTATTGCCATTTTCAGTTCCACATAATAACCTGGAAACCAAGCTTAACCAGAAAAAGGCAGAACGAAAGCAAAGTTTCAAAGTTGACTAATTGGGTTTTAATGTTTAGAAAGCAACATTTAATTCTGAAATTATATCTTTTAAAAAATATTGCTCTAAATTATGTAACTGAAACAATCAATACTATTAATATATTTAGGCTGTGGTGATCAAAGACACATGCAATCAACATCAAAGATAGATCTCAAGAACCAGAAACATGTCAGTCTAGTTTGATAATCAATACATCCCCTTCTCGTGCCATCACGATGCATGCTAATGTTCTGTGTACAGTTACATGCAGCTGCTTTACAGTTCTGCAGAAATAATGGCCAAAGCTGCTTTTACACCTTGTGTGCATAGGAATGGCTTTTGTGTGCAAGAACTTTGCTTATGTCCTAAAATGCTCAAATCAAAGATGAAGCATGAGTGTAGAGCAGAAATTTTCCAGCAAATCTGTTTTCCAAGCAAAAAAAGAGAATTTACAAAAGTGGAGGAAAGAATATACTTAGAAAGGAACTCAACTTCATTTCTTTTTAACATTTCAAGGTTGTTCGTAAGTCCTTCAAAGGTCTTTAAAGTGAGGTTACATTAATTTGAATTTTCACTTTTAAAAATATTGTCCCCAACATATTTAGTCAAATCACTAAAAATGCAATAAAATACATATTCAGTATAAAATGTTTCCACTTCTCTTACACTGCATTATTATTTATTATTTTTTAATTAAAACACATTAGATTTAATTTTTTTTTCTTCTTATTCTTTTTATTATTATTATTATTTTTGATCTAGAATAAAATTTGAACTCTTATTGAGATACAGTTTTCCCTACCCATACATATTTATTAAAAATTAATTTTGGCCTAGAAAACGAAAAACAACAACAAAAAAAACTGGACATTATTTATTTGACTATCAAAATTAAATTCAGTTTATAACAATTGAATTATACTTCATAAAACTATATTTCAAACATTTTTTTTTCTGTTTGGCTTAAGCTATCCTTAGAGTGTCAGAACTAGTGTACTACATAGAACATATATAACTTATGAAATATTAACACACAGCGTGTTATCAAATTAAAATAACAGCATTATCAAATCAAATTCAATAGTCAGCATCTGTTTAAAAAAGTGAAAAATGTTTATACCTGCAACAGAGCTAGTTGCTAAATTTTTATGCTAGTACTGACACATTTTATCTCATTTTTACAAAGTTCCCAACTTTTCTGCTCCTTGAAAAGACTTCAAAAAGCAAGGCAGGAAAAGCACTACAGTAGGCAATAGCTTGTATCCAACTGATTTCTGCTTAGATTTTTTTTTGTTTAGAAGGCCTTCCTTGTTAACAGATTTGAAACAGTAATTTGAGATAGATCTCTGCAGAGTTGCATTATTCAGTACACTTACAAAAATTCCTCTCCAGGACTGTATGTGTGTGTCTGTGTATGTACATATGCATATGTGTAGTTTAAAGAATATCAGGGAAACTTCACGGCTTTGGATTGAATGGATTTTCAACCAATTGGGCAGTTAAATTCCAGCCCTGCTTCAATGAGCATATAGGTAATTATATAATTATATATTGCTTGTATAGAGAAGACTGTAAGTGTATTACATTACTTACCCAAACCATGTACAGTTCAGCAGGATGCTGCTTTATGTAGAAGAAGTCAGAAACCTGGATGTGCATCTCTACTATACAGGTGAATGTGCTGTTATCTATCTATCATCTGAAATGGAAGAAGTAGTACTAAAGAGTCCCCTGTCTGAGCTCTACTAGCCTGCGAGTAGACCTTCTAGAAATGCTACTGGCAAAGCAAGAGCTTTAACTGTCGTATAAAATTGATTTGATGAAGCCCAATTAATATTGTTGATTTTGCTAGACTCATCTCTAAACAATCTCTCTAAGCTTCCTGAAAAAAGTCAAAGATTTAATTCAGCAGAAGTATAGGTCTGAGTTAACACTCTTTATCGCTAAAATTAAAGTGTCTGTTTTTCAGTAGGGTTTCAGCTTGTTATCTTTTTTCTTTTTCACATGGCCTAGCAATAGCGGGTGGTCTGGCATTAATAAAAACTGCCCTGGGGAAAACTCTGAAGAATCACTCCTTTAAACATGCCTCATTTTATCTACTTTACATATTAATTCTGCAACATTTTCTTACACATATTGAGACCAATACATTAGGGTGTCTAATTTTTATTACCTACACAAATCACTCTTTGCATTAACATCAGACGTACATTAGCAATTATTAGAGTATTACCATAATTATATCATTATTATAACTTAAACTTGCAGATAATTTATTGCCTCAAACCAATTCTATCAAAACCTCAGATGTCTTACAAATGGCATATTTCTGTTTTTCTTTTTAGCCGATAAAGATACTTTTGATTATGAATGACATTCTGAGTATTATGATAGCTTTCTGCATCATCTTCTCCATTACGCAGTTTTCTTATATGAAACAGACTCACTTTTTCTTTCACTGTGTGAAAAGTAGTCCTTTGGAAATTAATAGATAGAAGTCATCTGACCCATCTTGTTCTGATGAGCAGCTCGTCTTTCAGGCTAGATGATGCTGATTCTAACCTTGCTGGGCAGGTTTACTGCTTTATTTTTGTTCTGTATGGAGTGAGGATGTGTTCAGCTTTTGAAAAAAACTGATGCACAACAGAATTAGGACTCTAAACTTCTGAGGAGATGACTTTGGATTATTCAGATAATATCTGGAGAGAGCCCCCTCTGAAACTGTTCTGAAGCAGAGTGGTGCCCAGGTGCCTGAGTGCTCAGGCATGATCAGATCTATTGAGGAGGAAACCAGAAGGTCTGGCAAAAGACTTACTGTGCTAAGAGAGAAACCCCTCAATAAATTCAGTGTGAAAAAATAAGGTTACAAGATGTAGACAACAACACATAGATAAAAAATCATTGCTTGAGTACGTAAGGACAAAATCAAAAAATGTTAAAACATATCTGGAGCTAATGATAGTGATGACTGTTAAGGGTTACAACAGGATTTTGCAAATATCACAAAATCACAGAATCACAGAATTGTAGGGGTTGGAAGGGACCTCCAGAGATCATCGAGTCCAACCCCCCAGTATGTAATTCATAACAGGAAATTTAGGGAAAAAATCAGTACAGTGAAAAATATGGAAGATACTATAGTGGCATAACATGATTTATGTATTTGAAACTATTGCACTTTACCAGGAAAGCCTGCTTCATGAGCTCTGCAGGTACTTGAGAATGTCTGAGAATAACAGCAGTAGAAAAGTAACAGGTGTGAAACTAATTATAGAAGCTGAATGTATTTGGCTTAATGAGATCAGATGCAATTCACCATAGACTGCTGAAAGAGATGGACTAAATGACAGATCACTGTCTAAAATTCAGAGAAATAAATTTATGGTAAGAAAAAGAGATCCATAACCACTGAAAACAGTTCTAATGGTACAATCATTTTTAAAAAAAGGTAGGCTAGTGTGTAAATTTAAATATTCTTTCAATTAGTTTTTGTATGAAATCTTATTTTGTTTAAAAAGTAACAGAAAATAGAAAACATATGCTCTGAATTAATGAAGATCCATTCACCACATTTCCAATTTTAATTTTTAACAAAGTCATCAACCTAGTTCACAAGATTCTGACCAAATGAAGCAAGTTCCTACTGGTTGCTATTTTTAAAATATTTTTATTAATTGTTGTGTCCATACTCTATGTCCACAGTTTGAGGTCTTACAAAAGGTAGTCTGGATAACAGCAGTGTGCAGGAAACTCTCAATTCTGCAACAGATTCCAGTCTGGATAACTCAGGTCAGGAACTCTAGGTATCATTCATCATGTGCCACAGGAACAGGTAGTAAGTTACTAAAAATCTTGCTTGCTGATGTAAAATTATATACTGAATTTTAACAGCTAGCACTGGTATAGGATATTCAAGGGTTAATATATATATAAGTAAGAATTATACCTTGTTTTTTTATATTATAAATAGCTCTCGTGCTGTTATGAACTCTCTTAAATAATCTTCAAATTGTCTCTGAATGTGTAAATTGTATATTCACTATCATATTACCATTTATATTTGAGAGGACTTGGAGTCCTTTCATGAGATAGATACTTGATGTCAAGAAAAAAAGCACCTTCCATGTGAAACATGTCCAGTGCAAGAAATTTGCTTTATTATACAAATTCCACTTCCAAATTTGTGCCTATCTGGAAATATTCTGGCCAAAACAGTTTGCCTCTTCTGCTGTACAGAGTTGTATTTTTTTGTTTGTTTGTTTTTTGTTTTTTTAAATCATGTTTTGCTTTTGATAATCTTGCAGATCAGATCTTCAAATTTCCCAAAGGCCTAAGAATGATTATTCTGAACTGAGCCAGTGGTTCAGTATGTTATTTCCAAGATGGGAGGGAATGACACATGACAAAAATATATGAATATGTATTTTTCAAATACATCATGTATTTGAAAAATATGCTTATTCTGATATTTCTGTCCTCTCAACACTTTTATTGAGAATGGTTTTTTTGTGTGTATATAGACATGTAGAATCATCTAGGTTAGAAATAGTTTATCCCTAGAATAGTCATGTCCAACCTTCACCTAATGCTACAGGTTCATCACTAAATCATGATCCCAAGTGAGACCTATACACATCTTTTACATACCTCCAGGAATGGTGACTGCACCATTTCCCTAGGCAGTCTATTTCAATGCCTACTATTCCTTTGTGAATAAACTGTTTCTGAAATCTGATCTACACATCTCTTAATTCAACATGAGGTCATCACCTCGTCCTTTCACTTGTCTTCCGAAAAAAAGAGACAAACACCTACCTCACTAGAATCTTCCTTTCAGGTAATTGTAAACACATATTTGCTTCTGTACATTTTGTAGGCATGAATATACATATATAGGCCCATGCAGATGTGGGTATACCTGTATAACACTGTATTTTGGTTATTCTTATTAACTCAATGTTTTTACTTAATTTCAATTAGACCTGGAAATGAATTAGCTCAGGAGTAAAATGGTGACTTATATATGTGTAATCATATTTGTCTGGAATAAAAATTCTTGTTTTTAGTATTATTTAACCAACTTTAAAACACTAACATGAAGAGAGTTTAGCACCTGTCTCAGTCCAATTCATAGGAGGGAGAGGAGGTTCTTTTAATACATGTATACCCAATAGTGAGATTAAGACACAATGGGTAAAATGTTAGCCTAATTAGTACTAGTTTAATACAAATCCTAGTCATTTAGGGAGATGGGAAAGGGAAGACAGGTGATAGAAAAGATAGGAAATAAAAGCAAGGAATCTTTGTAGGAACCAAGAGAGATTGTCACCATGGATCCAGGATGGCTTGTAGTTCAGACGTTGATCCACAGTAGTGATGGGTCATAAGGGATTGTTCAATTGATGACAATGATGGCAACTATTTTCAATAGTAGTACAAACTTATTTACAAGTCTAAAGTGGTCGAATCAGTTCCTTTTGGAGGGTCAGCTTCTGGTATTTGGATTTCAGCAGGAACTCCTTTTTTTCCTATCTTCTGGGCCTTGTCAGCACATAAGAGGAAGCATGGAGGCACCAACTTGCATCTTGACTTCACAAGATGCAATGGTATCATCCCCCAGTCTTCCATAGCAAGCAGGATTTATTTGGTTACAGGCCAGATTGTCTGCCAGTAAACATTCCAAAGCACTGTCTTCTGGAGACAAACAGCTCCAAAGAAATGCTTTCAAATATAAAATTGTCCACGGAGTGATACCAATTGCCACGCAACAGTACCTCTCATCTCCTAGATAGGTCAGAGTCTTATTGCTAGAAATGCCTTACAAAGCAAGCTTTGAGCAAAAAACAAAGGTTCAGACAGCATCTTCTACACATAGCAAAGAAACCACACGGCAAACCACAACATCAACAAAACAGGTTAACATTAAGTTATTTAAACCATTAAGGACAATCTTTTCAAATTTCTGTGTTCTTGCAGAACTAATAAATGACATGTGAAATGTGACAACACAGCACTAAGATAATCCATTAGAAACAGGAGAAATAAATTGTGTTGCTACTTTGAGCAGATGTCTAATTAATCAAGATGTCTAGGAAGGTCCTTTGATTTCTTGGATTCATAGGAGTACTGAGGTAAAGAACAGAATTTCCTCACTCTTGGGTAGGGACACAGAAGAGGCCATTAGATTACTCAAATATTGGGTGAGCAATTCAGGTTTTTTAATGCAAGGATTGGTTCTTGTGGCAGAAGTTGAATAATCTTTTTCACTTGTCACCCATCTCCAGCTATAAATCTAAAACTTTTGTTTCACATTTTAGTTCCATGCTCCACACTATCTCAGAGCAGCTCTGCAGAAAAGGACTTGGGGGTGCTGGTGGATGAGAAGCTGGACATGAGCCAGCAGTGTGAGCTTACAGCCCGGAAGGCCAACTGTGTTCCGGGCTGCATTAAAAAAGGGGTGGCCAGAAGGGAGAGGGAGGTGATTGTCCCCCTCTATTCAGCTCTTGTGAGGCCCCATTTGGAGTACAGAGTCCAGGCCTTGGGGTCCCCAGTACAGGAAGGATATGGAGCTCTTGGAGAGGGCCCAGAGGAGGGCCATTAAGATGATCAGAGGGCTGGAGCACCTCTCCTATGAGGAAAAGTTCAGGGAACTGGGCTTGTTTAGCTTGGAAAAGAGAAGGCTCCAGGAAGACCTCATTATGGCCTTCCAATATTTGAAGGAAGCATGCAAACAGGAGAGGGAACAGCTGTTTACGAGGGTGGATAGTGATAGGATAAGGGGGAATGGTTTTAAAATGAGACAGGGGAGGTTTAGGTTAGATATTTGGAGGAAGTTTTTCACACAGAGGGTGGTGACACACTGGAACAGGCTGCCCAAGGAGGCTGTGGATACCCCATCTCTGGAGGCATTCAAGACCAGGCTGGATGTGGCTCTGGGCAGCCCGATCTGGTGGTTGGCGACTCTGCACATAGCAGGGGGATTGAAATTGGATGATCACTGTGCTCCTTTCCAGTTCAGGCCACTCTATGATTCTATGTTGAGACGCTATGTACATGTGTAAGGACTCAAGTGCAATTGACTAAACGTATGCAACTGTAGAATGATCAGCTATTAAAAAAAGAAATGGAAAATAGAAGCTAGTTCACTTAATCATTCTCCACGAGTACTATAACACAGCTGAACATTTATTACGCTGGGAGGGTCTGTCTCCAGACAGAAAGCTATTTTCTTGGGAAAAGGTCATTGCTCTTGTTATATCTGAGTGGTGAAATGAAGAAGCTTAGGGTATTGATGCAGCTTTCATGGTAAACTGCTTGTCCCTGTAAGGCAGACATAAAACTTTGTGTCAGATATTGGTAGAAAGGAAAAGTGAGATAAAGATATACATGGGATTGACAGAACTTCTACTTAGTATAATTTATATCCGTATAATTACCTAAAGTGTTGCTAATATAAACATCATAGTTGAATTCTAGTTACATACAATTTTTAGGGAACACATTATTAGAGAAGGTCCCCCTCATAGAGATTGTCTGTATTTATTTTTTACATGCCTCTGTCATCTATGTAACAGCCATTTGGAAATGTATAATAGATAGTTTTATAATTCAAGGCAGGTCAAAACAATTGCAATACACACAGCTTCTGGCATCTGAGGATCTGTCTTGTTTAATTAACCTTATGAACTCCAAACTATTCAATTGTATTTTGATTTTATGTTTTTTTTTTTTTTTTTTTTTTTTAAGATTACATTTCTGTTCACATCTGATTTATACAACTGCAGTGAGTTTCTACCCATTTAACAGAAATAAATGTGTAGTAGACCTAAGTCCCCTTTAGACTTACACACTGGCAAGCTTCCACCAGGAGAATATTTAATATCTAAATAAGAAATTATCGTGGAACATAGTGTTAATGCTATGGAGATTCGTATTGTGTGATGTTGAACTGGGGCATTCTCTCTCAGGACATGTATATCCTTGCCAGTTGAAGTAGCTCTTTGGTGGGTATTATTTATTGCCATGCCTTTTTTTTTTTTTTTAAGAAGCAGCTGCCAATGCCCAAATGAATAGTGATGGCACAGTTGGAGCTTCTCTGTTGTAGAATGTGAAGGTTTATAGACAAGTTTATAGAATGTCAAGTCATATTATCTGCTACATGGGAAAATGACCTGACAGGCAGAAATCAAAGCTTCAATGTGCCATCCTGATACACTGGGGACTAAGAGCCACTGACCTACCTTTTAGTGATATAAATTTGTGTATAGTGATATAAAAATAGCCTCCATGCTGGATCCAAAAGGATTACAGATTGAAAGGCCAAGAATTTCATAATAATTCTTCAATAAAAGTGCATAGGCATGAGGTGCAATGTTTTTCAATTCCTTTTGGTTATTTTCTTTAACCAATAAGCAACTGTATTTCAACAAGGTACCAGGAGGGACATTATTCTAGCAAGACTTGCAGCTGGCTTTGCAAAGACAGTATCAGCACCTAACTTCTGTTTAAAGTCACTGAGGATAAAATTAAGACATCAGAGTTCTAGCAACTTTCACGTGGTGCTTGGCAGTGGCAAGTGAAGGAGTTGGGTAAGGCATTGCTGTCATCCATCCACCTTTTGCCCTGCATGGGGCTGGTGACTCTATATTAGCTGTAAAGTACAGCTGTACATTCAAAAATGTAGTTTTGCTTGCGCTAGTGCCTAACCTTGGAACTACTTCAAGCATGTAAAAAACTGCTGTCAGCAGTAGCATTTTCCAGGAGAGTGAAATTTGGCATCTGAGCAAACCTGGCTTCTTCACTTGTTCCCCCTGGGGTCCACGATGTAGCTGTGTCTTTGTGTTATTCATGCCACACTTATCGTAGCAAGCTTTGCACACACCATACCTGACACTTTTACTGCTGCTAGCTCACTGGCTAGAGACTCTAACCAAGGAACAAGAGACCCAGATTCCTTCCTTTGTCTGAAGGAATTAGAGCTAATCTTCAGGCTGATATACTTTTTGTCACTTTTCTTTGAAGTTTCCTGCTTAGAATGGAATAAAGATGGCACAGAACTGCTATTTTAAATGCTTTGACTAAATAATAAGCACTTGGGTCAGCATGCTGTATTTTATCAGAGTAGCATAGGAAACTTAGTTTTTAACTCCAGGCAGTAAATTTCACTAAAAAAGCCTCCAAAGTGCCTATGATGTTATAGCTATGGCCTTTTTTCTTTCTCTCTCATTTTTTCCTTTCCTTCTTTTTTTTTTTTTTTTCTCTCTCAATCTTTTATGTATGTAAAATGAAAGAGCAGCAGCGCTAAACCGTGCTGAAGGCTCACCTTTGATTTTGGCCCACAGCAGGTGTTCAGGGAAAGAGTACAAGACAGAGTATGCAACAGAGTGATACTCATATCTGCTTACAGTAATCCAGTTTCTGGCAATCTCTGGTTCAGGTATCTGTTGAACTCAAGCCAGAGGCTGCAATCAGACCACCATGTTTAGTAGTCCACAGCGGAGCTTTGTTCCATTAGATTGCTCAGCCATCTTATAAGTCCATTTATAATTTTGGCATCCAAAGCATCCAGCAGCCACAGGTTCAACAATCTACTTAAGCACTGAATAACAAAAGTATTCCTTTGAGCATTTCAGAAAATTTTCTTTGTAATTCCATTTTTATGTTCCCTCATTTCCATGTCATCAAAAACACAATGCCCTTTCCTGTTCTATATTATTTATGTTTTTATGGATCTCTGATGTATTTCATTCATCTTTTCTCTAAGCTTAATAGTCTCAATCAATTAAATATTTTCACAGAGAAGCCTTGTATGTATTTCATCCTTCTTGTGGTAGCGTGTTCTTTTTCAGACGAGGTGACAAGAATCCCAAAACTTTCAAAATGAGAGTACACCAGAGATTTTTACAGTAGAAAGTAATCAATTAGACAGTTTTCAATGTTATTTCAGTTCTGTTCTCTAGTCAGTATTTCTTAACATTTTATTTTGACTACAGCTAAGTATTAAACACACATTATTAAAAAGTTGCCTAAAATATTTTATTTATTTATTTACTTTTAACTGGAAAGTTTATTTAAACTTCAAGGTATACAAACATGAATGTATAGCTAAATTAATTACATTGTAATGGAAAATAGAAAATCAATATAGAAAGTTAACATGAACTAAGCTAAAATATTAATTAATGGCTTAACTAAAACATATTGTTTAAAAAAAGGACATTACTATACTTTAATGTGACTTGAGCCTACTGTGTTTTTTTCTATTCTGTTCTTTAAACATAGGAATTTTAAAGACTCTAGCAATGATCAGGTTTCCATTAGTATGACACAAAAAATCAAGTAAAATTTACGGACTAATGAGATGAAATAGATCAAGCAATTGAAATATTGTTGCAACATTTGACAAAGAACAGAAGCAGAGTGGTTCAGTTGTTTTTGCCACACTACACAAGAAAATCTATAAATCTTTATGAAATGCGTTTGAATCTTCTGAAAATCTTTGCCATTTAACCATCCAGCACTTTTTAACTCCTGAGCAGAAACATGACTTCCTTATCTGCTTAGTTAATCAGAAGTATTGTCTACCATTACAAGGAATACGCCAAAGTAATTTGCAAGCTTTTAGAGTTTTGATAGCTTCTGATCAGAATTTTG
Source organism: Lagopus leucura (assembly GCF_019238085.1). Lineage (NCBI taxonomy): Eukaryota > Metazoa > Chordata > Aves > Galliformes > Phasianidae > Lagopus > Lagopus leucura. The sequence goes on from NW_024962254.1 coordinate 9,517,501, forward strand.
TAAATGGGCAAACTTAGTGGTGGAGAATGTAGAAAAGTAGTCCTTCTTCAGGTCACCCTAATCTTGTGCATATTTTCTGGATCAGTGATTTGATAACTTCATTCTGGCTAATGTGAAATGTTGCTTTAGCAGCATCTTTGGTAGGATCACCATTCTGATTTCAGGACAGAAATGAAGAGAAATACACCCATCTAGAACCCACTAGTAATGTTTGTAATTATTCTTCTAAAGAAGATAGAGACTATATTTTTTTTTGTGAATCAACTTTGTAGATTTCCTTAGGTGAAATTAAAAATTTAAAAAAAAAAAATCTTTACCAGAACTCTCTCTCATCTCACCAGGATGGGATTATTTCTCATTTATGGAACAAAAAAAAAGTATTTTCTAAACTGCTAATAGTATTTCCTGCATTGCTTGCTGATGTGTCCTTAGAATTTTCCTCGACACATCTATACTTTTTGTTTCTCACTCCCACCTTTCACCAGTAACAGTGGAACTGAGCCAGTTCTGTGAGAGGCTGCTTTTCTTTTCTTGACTGACATACACATCCAGTTAGAACTGTAAATACCACAAGAGGTGATTTTAGGATCAATGTAAATAAAACTGACAGTTTACTGATGGGTAGTTCTTTGCTATTGTGCCAGGAAGCCACAGCAACAGACAAACTTGGAATATGGTGTGACATAATATGAATCACTCTATGTTTATACTTTCCTTGATTTATTGGACAGTTAAGATTAAGATATAGGTGTTCTATATAATATGTTTCTTTATGCATGCAAAAACATGACTTGTAATAAATCCATTAATTGTTCACTTTTTACTTTTAAGTCACATGCTCCTTCCACTAATTCATCTCCCTGATAGTCTGGTATTACAGAGATGTGAAGAGCCACTGAGAAGCAGGCAGCAGTCTGATTCTTCATTCTCTCATGTGCATGTACAACCACTCACTGTATAAAGCACCCCACTCAAAGTTTGTGGTGGACAGAGCTCAGACAATCAGTAATCTGTCTTTTCATAGAAGGGCAGTGGTTTTCAAGTAAAGTTAAATCTTACGGAAGCACTATATTTAGGAAGATAACACTGAATATTGTAGCAATACATTTAACAGCAATGTTAAAGGTAGATTACTGGCATTCTTCTTATCCTCGAAGATGATAAGACAAGAGCCAACTTCAATCTGAAACTCAAATCTATGTGAATGACAAGTTGAAAACAAAGAAATCCATCTCTCAGTGAGACTCGGTTTGTACTCAGTGCCCTAAGGTGTGTGCGTATGCATTTCTGACTGATTGCTAGCAGGAAGGATAGAAAGACCATGACTCTCTTATCTCCAGGTGAAATGTAAGCATGCTCAAAATGGATCAAGCAGCAAAAAAAAAAAAATGTAGAGTAGCAGATAGTGCATGGGAAATAAGTATTAACTAGAGGTGATAAGAGCAGAATAACACTATTGTAAAAGGAAAAACGCAACTAAACAAAAACCAAAACAACACATTGCTACAATAGGTGACTTTGCAGCATGATTTCAAGAGGGGAAAACTACTTTTTTTGCAATTATGTTTCTGTAAATTATACTGAAACTCTGAGTAGCCAGTGTTTAGTTGGGTGCCCCAAGAAAGATGTTAGAGTCAAAAATAGAAATAGTGTAATATGAGCCGTTGCTAAATACGTGTTTTGCCAGCTTATAACTTTTACCATTTAATTTCTTGATAACTTGTGGCATATAGATCACTGTAGAATTAATATTAGTATCATGTATCTTTTAGTACATGTATCTTTTGTATACTAGAAATATCAGACTTCCATAGTAGGCTGCTAAAATCATTCAGACCCCAGAGGGCCAGAAGGGATTAGTAGTTTTGTGGGATTTCTCTTTGGCATGTTATAAGTATTTAATTGACATTTATAACCATTTTTATCAGGTATGAATAGTATCTAAAATAAATTTACTTCTGCTTAACAGTATTTCCTGCTCTCATCCCTACCTGGGGATTGCTCCTCGGTTGTACTTTGCTAACATAAAAATAAGACATAAGCTAGATTTTCTGTCCAACCCTAAAAAAAATAAGAGTATACAATGGATTCTTTCTCTGTGCCTATTAAACCTTCCTGACCAGACTCAATTCTCATTAGGCAATATTGTCTCTTCAAATAGCAAAAACATTCTAAAATAAATAATAAGCCTATTTGCATATATAACAGAATCACAGTATTATAGGATAGCTTACGTTGGAAAGGAGATAAAATAGCATTGAGATCCAACCCCTTGCTATGGGCTGGTTGCCCCTCACCAGCTCAGGCTGCCCAGAGCCCCATCCAGACTTTGAGCACCTCCATGGATGGAGCATCACAGCTTCTCTGGGCAAAAACATATGCTCAAATTACTCAGATAATCATAAAAGTGGTGAAATAAAAATCTAGGACATATGCTGTCGGACAGCAAGAGCTACTCAACAATAGATAGAGCAAAAGCCTATACCTCAGAAAGGAGTGTATGGATGGGCAAAAGTTCACAGACTGAGGAATTCATTTGTTAAAAGTTAGAAAGTGAATTTAAAATAACTAGTTATTTACAGAAATACATCTATATTTATTCAAAGCCATGTTATTCATCCGCAGCACAATAGGTTAATAAATAGCAGGATGAGCTATTCATTGTGAATCACTGATGGAATTTACTGCTTGTTCTTCTTGGAATTTCTAGGAATCACATCGTATTTTCCATGAGATTTTCATTATTAAAAAAAAAAAAAAAGCCACTGTTTTTAACAAGCAATATTTCAGTATTTTCATATTTATGAATAGTCATGTATAGTTTACTGTTTTTTAACTTATTCAGAAATTCAAATTTCTTCTGTCTTGTTGACAGATTTAGACATACTGATATGTCCCTAAACCTGCCTAAGATTGAAAATTCTTAGGGTTGGATTTCTGGGGCAAGTATTTACATCAGTGCAGTTAGTACTCTTCTGAAAAAAGTTATTTAAAATTCTCTGGATACTGTCTTTAGAATTTATCTTATACACACACACACATATATATAGCCAGGTTATTTACAGAAAATGAATAGATATAAGCCAAGAAACCCTGGAAACTGATTGGAAACACTTTCTTTTTTTATTTCTTCTTGTCTTCTTCCATACATACTTCTTCCATACATAAAAGCAGCCTTTTTCAGAGGCTATCCTCCACACGCAGTGCATTTTGGATGAATAATTTTATCTTCATGATTAACGTACATAGGTTAAAACAAATAAAATCAAACTTCAATTTAAAATTCATTATTTCCCCTTGAAAGGACAAAGTATTTTCATTCATTGCTTCATACTCTAATTAGATGCTTCTGTCCATCTGCCCAGTCAATTTCTTGTTTAGGGGCCAGTTTTAAATTCATATATTTTAAAGGCTCCAAAACTTCATTTAATTTAGCAGCAATATTCCTGTTGTGACTAGAGTAATCACTACTGTAGATAGAATAAAAATGACTGAGAAAATATATGTTTATTTTAACAGTTTTCAACATGTTAAGACTTGGCAAGATGAGCCTTCTTAGTCTTATTTTCTACACACAATAGTATAAGTTAATGTAACTGAGGAAAAGTAAATGTAATTAAATGGATTTCAAGCTGTTTTTGTTTTTCTTCAAGGATAAAATTACACAAAATGCCACTGGTGAAGGTGTATCTCAGTAACTAATGTCTAACTAATCTTGGGGATTGTCACTGGATTTCATGTTTGTCTTTTTAATATCAGGTATTTACCTAATCCCTTCACATTTTCTTACAAGACAGCAAAGATATTACATGTAAGAAAATCCAGAGAAGCCTTGAAATGGAGTTCAGACATGGGAATTTCTTTTTGCAACAGTGTTCTTGAATTCTTGCCGTATCAAGGAAAACCAAATCTGACTGAGTATTGCAACATTGAAAGGAAATTCTCATTTTGAGATCCTTTGTTATAGAATCTTCTATCCTGGCAATTATAGAGAGATGAAATTCTGACTTATCTGCATATATTGGACTGGACTCTGTAGATTGATTTTGGTCTCCAGATTTGTATTTCTTAAGCTTCTCTTCTTCAAGAACACAACTATTATTAAGTGATGTACAGAACAAATAAATAATATGAAAATAGCTCTACCTAGAACAGACTGAAAGTTAATCTTTTCCAATTACCTTTCTCACCTGCTTATATTCATCGTATCTTATAAAGTTATATGTTATACTTTGGAAGATGTATGTCATAACATATGATTCCCTCATAAATATTAAAGCAATAAAGAACTCGAAGCACAAGATCCTACAAATCTAAGTCAAAGTACATAGTTTATAGCTGGAATTAGTGAATTCTGGCTAAGAGATTACAACTATTCCAGGTACCAAGTGAGAACCAGCCTTCTTCAGATACTGTATATCTACATATCAAAATAAAAAATATAAAACAAAACAAAACAAAACACAAAACACAAACACTTAATGTAAATCACAAAATCAATCACAGTAATAGTTTGGATTACATTTATCATTTTCAGTACGTCTATGCTCAGCAGATGTTCCAGCTAAGAAATCAGAAAGATAGGTGATGCGTTTTTCCTTTCCACAAATACTGATTTTATTTTAGTTATACATGTTTTTTTTTATTATTTTTGGAGTGTAGTACTTTTATAGATCTTTTTCTCTTACACTGTTTTTCCACATGTTTATTTTCATGACACTGAATTTGCTTGTTTAAAAACCAGATGAGATCTTCTCTAGGCACGCTGTTCCAGCATTTCACCACCGTCTGAGTGAAGAATTTCTTCCTGACATCTAACTTAAACTTACCTTCTTTCAGTTTAAATCCATGCTCCTTGTCCTATCACTATGTATTCTATATTGAAATGTTTAAAAGATAGCAGATGTGAATATAAATAAATAATTAAATGAAGAGAAAGTGGACTTTGGTAATTATCAGTTTTATAATGCAACTAGCTTCAAAATCAAAAGTGCAAACAAAAGGTAACATTTTTTTTCAATTATTTTTAAGCTGAAATATGAAAATGGATTTGAATTTCTTGTGGATAACTTGTTTTGCCTAAGTTGTCATGTATTGCTAAGGGAGAAAATATGCTCATTCTTCATGTAAAAGGGAAATAGGATACAGTAGGAAGATAGCAGCTTAGTCTTGGCAGCTTCGGAAAATCAGAAAAGCAGTCATGATTCTTCTCTTTTTCTCTTCCCTTCCCTCCTCTACTCAATTAAACATTGAAATAATTAAATGATCAAAAAATCAGACGCTAGTTCCTGAAAATGTTTGATTGATTGTACAGTATAGCAAGATGGTTAGAGAGGTCATTTTAAGTTGTCTCTTTTTAGTCTGAAAATGGAACAACAAAAGCTATATTTTTGTTACTTAAATTCTCGGCACTAGTGAGGCTGCACCTTAAGTACTGCATTTGGTACACTCACTACAAGAAAGCCATCAAGGCCCTGGAGCGTGTCCAGAGAAGAGCAACAAAGTTTTGAGGGATATGAAGCACAAGTCTTAATGAGGAGCAGCTCAGGGAACTGGGATTGTTCAGTTTGGAGAAGAGGAGGCTCAGGGGAGACCTTCTTGCTCTCTATAACTACCTGAAGGGAAGCTGTAGTGAGCTGGTCGGCCTCTTCTCTTGTGTAACTGGTGATAGGACTGGAGGGAATGGCTTCAAGTTGTGCCAGGGGAGATTCAAGCTGAATATTAGGAAATACTACCTCTCTAAAAGAGTGGTCAGGCAGTGGAATGGGCTGCATAGGGAGGTGGTGGAGTCACTGATCCTGGAGGTGTTCAAGGAATGTTTGGATTTTGTGTTGAGGGTTTAGTGAGAGCTGTTGGTGATCTGTGGATGATTGGACTGAATGATCTTGAAGGTCTTTTCCAGCCTCGGAGATTCTATGATTTTATGATTCTGATATTAATAAGAGAAAGAATAGACAAAACTTAACAAAGTTTGTCATGGCCTATTTTCAAAGAGTAAATGGTATAAGAAATGCTTTCTGCTAATCTAAAGCACAGAATGACCTGAATAAAACAATTTTTTAAATCTAAGCCTATCGTGGTTTTATGATTTTTGTTTATCAGTATTCCACATCATAACATCATGTAATGCACTGGGGGTTTGACTGCTGATGCTCAAGTTCCCGGTGCCTGTCCAGAGGAGAAGAACTGCATTTCCCCAGGGGGCTTTGCGGTCAGCGAGGAGATATAACTCCCGGCAAGGTCACCTGATGCTCTCTTCTTCACCTGCACTTCTCTGTCTGCACTTCTCTGTCTGCTCTTCTCTGTCTGCTTTTCTTCATCAGCTCAACTGGACTGCACTTCTCGCTTCGGCATTGTGGAGAGGCCTATCCGCCTTTCAGACACAGTCTCTCTCTCTTATTATTTTGTTGCTGATACTATATTGGTAAATTAGTTTGTTTCCCCTCAGATTGTTGCTGCTTTTTTCAGTTATTCTGGGGTCCCCTTTTTCCCTTTTCTGGAGGTGCAGATCCGCGGATCCCTCTGCCCTGCTGGTCACGGAACCGGGCTGAATCAGCCCGTAAACCGTTGACAAAGCCAAATAACTAAAGTATCAATGTATAAGATTTTGCCATCAGAAATTTCAGATTTGTACAAGTCTTTTTTTTTTGGGGGGGGGGGGGGCCGCCGCGGGGGAGAAGAGAAATAATATTGAAGAGGATATTTTTGCCATTTACACTGATAGAATCATAGAATCATAGAATCCTTAGAGTTGGAAGGGACCTTTAAAGGTCATCTAATCCAACTCTTCTGCAATGAACAGGGAAACTAACAGCTCGATCGAGAGATCAGAGCCCTGGCAGCCTGACCTTGAGTGTTTCCAGGGATGGAGCATTCACTGTCTTTCTGGAAAACATATTCCAGTGCCTCGCCACCGTTACTGTAAAAAAATTTTCCTTCGTATAAAGTCTAAGTCTCACCTCTTCTAGTTTGAAAGCACTTCCCCTTGTCCTATCACCAGAGATCCTGCTAAAGAGTCTGTCCCCTTCCTTCTCACAGCCCTCATTTAGATATCGAAAGGCTGCTCTCAAGTCTCCCTGCAGTCTTCTCCAAGCTGAACAACTCCAGCTCGCAGCCTGTCCTCGCAGGGGAGGTGTTCCATCCTTTGGATCATTTTTGTGTCCCTGCACTCCAATAGATCCATACCTCTTCCTGTACAGATACATTTAAAAGAAATCACTTCAAAATATTAATTTAGAAGAACCAGTAATTTTTTAAAATGTCCACATGTTCAAAAGAAAACTCTCAGTGTTTTCTATGCTATAATTTCTCTTACAGTACCACAGAACTTTTTCACTTCACAAAGTGAAGAGATATTTTTATTCCCAAAGCTTCCAGAGTTCCCACTTGGATTTGAAATGGTACATAAATACAAAGTATCAAAACATGTTCTGTGAAATATAGATAGATAGATAGATAGATAGATAGATAGATAGATAGATAATTGAATTATTTCTTCTTGCTGGAGAAATGATTTTAAATTACAGAGACGAGAAATAAATTCTCATGTACTTTATAATAGACCAGGTGGCCAGAAATTAATTTTCAATGTTCATGAAAGTTTTAATTGTTCTAGTCCTTTTTACACTGGATGTAATGGAATTTTTATACTTATGACAATCTGTTCTGATTAATCATACTTGAGACTTTATTACTTGTAACTTAAAAGCTTGCATAGTCACATTTGTTAACTTTCTGTCCTAAAAATACCTTTCTTCCCCCTCTACAGTTCCTTACTGGCAGCTGTATTTTTTTCCAGGGAAAAAAGAAAATACAACCCACAACTGTCAAGTGGCACTCCAGCTGTCATGAACATAACTCCATATGGCAGATTATTATGTAGGTGGTAATCAGACCATGACACAATTACATCCCCTTTTTAGGAGGGGCAATGTCTATACTAGTAAGTTCTATTTTGCAGTAGGAATACTCAGTGGTTCAAAAAATTTCTAAGGACGCAATACTAATTCCTTATGAAAGATTAGCTTCAGAATCACATGAAGACACAAATCCAAATATTATGAAAATATATTATCAGGGAATGTTCTTCAAAAGGACTCTACTGATCTGACCTAAAATACTGATACAGATACAGCCTCTAACATCTCTGTTTTTCTTTCTTTTCTTTCGTTCTTTTTCTTAATTTCCTACCTTTGTAACAACAGATTAAACACACAAATCAGAGACTGGTTAAACAGACTTAATTTCAGACTTCTTTTCCTTAGAATGCAAACAAGCTGTGTTATTCTCTGTGGTGATTTCTTTCTTTTCAGCTTACAAAAGTAGACTGGAAAAGAACAGGCCCTTCTCCACTTTTAAGATACTGACACCAGCTGTGTTCAGTACTTCAATAGAAGGGTTGTTATTGTTCAACTGTTGCTGCAGAATCAAACAGTGAAAGAGGCAGGATGATTAACTGCATTCTCTGCACTTTCTTACTCTTTCTGGAAACTGATAGTTATTTCCCTAAGAAATATCAATTAGAGATTACTAAATTCTGTCAATTTTATTCATATTAAATACGTATTTTATTATGCCATATGGAAAGCTGAGAACATTTAGTGTAGGTCTTTTGATGTAAATCAAAGCTACAAACTGCCACAGGCTGAATACTTTAACTCCTCTACAAACAATTCCACATATAACCACATAAAGAGATTAAATTAGATTAGGTTAGATTGAAATCCCTTTGATATATGAGATTTTTCACATCTCTGAAAGGAACCACAACTTCCTCTTTTCTAGTTGCTGTCTCAACTCAAATTTAACTCTAGTTAACTAGAGTTAGTTTAACTCTAGTCATTCTCCTTTTTTCCTAAACAATTTTTTTCTATTTGTTTCAACCTTTTTGTTCTACCATTAACAAGGAGATGGCTGAAGCCATTGCCGTTGTTACCAGGTGTATTTCAGCATTTTCTTTAAAACAGAACTATACCATCCATGATCCACATACTCTGCAACTCATAGGACTTGCACTCTTCTTTGCAGTCTTTTTTTCCTAATACTCCTAAAATCTAAGCATGTTCCAGCGGATGGATCATAGAATTGTAGTATGGCTTGAGCTGCTGAGGGTGCAATTTTTAATAATATAGAGACTGTCAGTGTCTGGATCCTGGTCATGTTCACCTACATAGCAGAGTCCCTGACTTGTGGGAAGGTGCCACGATTAGTGCCATTTTGTCAGTTAATGGTTCAGGAGTGAAATATGAGGTTCTTTCATGGTTTCATATCCAGTCCTCTCCATGAAGTGTATTGCTTCAAAGTATCCTCAAATAAAATGTGCTAGTGATGTAAGAACAAAAATCAATTTTCCCATATAAATCCCTGTAACACAAGGTTTCTATTTCGTTTTCCCAGTTTCTGATTCCTTACTGTTCCCATGAATTGAACAACAGGCAAAGAGGTGACTGATACAGGCTGGCAAGGTTACTTACAGAATCACAAGACCACAGAACAGGTGAGCTGGGGAATGAACTCCAGAAATTATGTAGTCCAGTCTCTGTGCAGATAAGAATCACTTAGTGCAGGTGCTGGAACATGTACAGTTGGATTTTAAACAACCCTAAGGTGGAAGCTCACAGACTCACTGGGCAACCTGTTTGAGTGTCTGACAAACATCTGAATAATTAGTTTTTTTTAATTTTCTTTAAATAGAATTTCTTGTATTTCACTTTATGCCAAAGTCTTTCTACACTTTGTTAGTGCTACTGACCAGTGTTATTTCGTTCAAGTGAAGACACTTATGTATAGATACCTAAATGTAAGTGTCTAATCTTGGCCTGAATGTTATTCCATACAACTGCAAATTTCGCCTGAAAGAATAAAATCTTGAAGGGTTAAAGCTTAAAGAGCTAGAGAATATCAAGAGAAGGTAAGAAAAAATAGGCACAGTGCACAAGAGATCTTATTAGCAATATAACTTACTTTACTTAACTACTTAAGTGGCAAGTCCATAAAAAAACTTAACGGAAACTTTATTTTTGGTTTATTACCAAAACTATGAATGTAAGGTAATTTATAAGAACCTGTTCTGTGAAGTTTCCAGATATTTCTCCACGTATTAAAAGAACCCATATGTCTTTTGTCTAAATTACTTTCTGCCTTAAATGAAAGAAAATAAGAAGAAGATAGAACATTTTGAAAGAGAAAGATCTTCACCCTCATTGGTTTATGTGCATTATAGGAACACAAGTGAATTATCAAGTGAATTACCAAAGATCCTACATAAAGGAAACTACCAATAAAATGAAGCGTACTGCCTGTCTGTTGATTTTTCTACAGTTTGAATCATCAGTGACATAAATACAAGAAGAAAATATTAGAAGCTATGTGGATCATCTCTAGAGCAATGAAAAATTATTTGGTTGTATCTTCATTGGTTTGGATTTGTTGGGTCATACAGCCAATTTGTCTCAGAGAGCTGAAGCAGTCTACAATAGAGCCAGGGAACAAGTTTGTAAAGCAGAATCAGCAGTCTAGTCTAGAATTTACTCTTTGAAGCTCTTTTATTCACAAATTTAGATTTTATGACCTTTTTTTTGCAATTTAATTAATTCGTAAGGAAGAGCAACATGAAAAAGAATATGGTCCCTTATTGTCTTTAGAGATGGTGCATTTTTACTGGACGTAGAGCAATGCACTATGACATGAGAGATTCCCAAACAGGCTCTGAGTGAGACGCCAGGTCTCTGCAGACATAATAGTTTGAGGAGTATAGACATTTTAGAGCAGTTACTTGATCATTCTAATTAGCCCTTCCTAGGCAGACCAATCCAGTAATTCAGTTATAGTTGTTCTAATACTGTGGTCAAATTATTCTATTTTGATTCCATTGCCAGTAACATTTTAGTAAAACATATGATATGTTGGAATCCCTTCTCAGTAGTTTATAGTAACTCTAAAAACAAAAACAGAATTTCCATGCGAAGTAAATAATTTCACAAATGGGCATCAAAGAGAGCACCATTTCCCAAAAAATCCCAATTAGTATAAAATTTCACAGAAATGAGAGTATGCTTTGTATCCTGCAGAGATATAAAACTCAGCTCAGTTCCAATTATAAAGTGTGATGATTGGTATCTTTGCAAAACAGTACACATTCAATGATTATACAGTAATAATGGCACTGGGAAGTGTTTATCCAGTACAGACCAAATAGTCATCTCCATCCAAATTTTCTATAAAATGTTAACAGTCATAAAACAAAGAATAATTCCATCAGTACAATTTTTAAAATTCTTTTTAACATATAGGAGTTAGGGTCCATTTATAGAATCTAGTCTCAGGGACCAGACACATTATTAAGTACAATAGTTGATTCCAGAAAGGTTGGTGAGTTGTTCTACTACAGCCTGAATCAATTCATATCTGTTTAATAGCAGTTGCAAAAAGGAATGCAGAAGTAATGCAACACAGCCTTAAGCTGTAATTAACTCCCCATGGCAGCTCAGCAGATAAAGACAGTTCTGTGCCACTGTTACAGACTGTCCAAAATGACCTAGACACAAATCCATATGAATGAAAGTGTACCTAGAGTCAGAATGCGCTGTAACAAGCCCGCTTGTTGCTATTATTACTGTTGTTGTTGTTAGTGGCCCAGATATGCACTACAAAATCACTTTTCTTTCCAAAGGAAGACAAATGTGAGATTCTATTTAAATTCTCCTTGCTTTGATTTTCATCTTGCCTTCAGTGATGCATTTTACAAAAGATAATTAGGGCCATGAGTGAGCCATCTGCATCACTCATGTTGATTTTCCACTCCCTCCAGAGAGTAACCTTTGGCCTTTATCTTATTTGGTGCCTTTGAGACTGGCTATATGTCATGGTCATTGACAGAGACAAATAATGATGTCCTACTGAAGTAAGCTGAGGCTATTAATAAAAATAATGTGAAATGGTCTGATCTGAATGTTTCTCACAAGCAAGCTTGATGAAAAAGGCTCAGACTGCTATTAGAAGGAAAGCTTCCATATATAGCATCTTGGAAAAAAAAAAAAAAAAAGGAAAAAAAAAAAAAAGGAAAAAAAAAAAAAGAAAAAAAAAAAAAGGAAAAAAAAAGAAAGGGAAATTAGTGAAACTATATGTAATCTGCTTTTGTCTTTGTGTGGAGTTCAGTTAGAGCAGTCAAGACTTAAAGGAGCTATCTGAGGCAAAGAAGTTTATGGCCATTTTAAAACTTGAACCTTCAAATCATAATTAGGGATGTACAGGCAGATTTAAGAGATATGTAACTAGATTTTTCAAGGTGTTAAGCAAGTGCAAGATTTATTATTTCTGATTTTGGAATAAGTGCTAGTTGAATGTGACATGCTCTTCTTGTCTGCCAATTTGGAGAATAGGCAGAAAATGTCTCAAAACACCTGCTCTACCAGCCCTTGTCCTTAATCAGATCTTTTTTTCAGTCAGAGGAGAAATATTACTAAAAGATGATTCTCCATCAATATGCTTTATCATCCTGTAGCTTTGTTCACTCATTTTTCACCTATTACAATGCATATAGAATTAAAATCCCTGAAGATTGTCTCAGAATTTCTTCAAAACTTTGGCAGAATGCTGTGGTTTATCAATGTACATTCTTGAAAAACAACTGGAGAGATGCTTATTGTCAAAAGATTGACCCCTCAAGATTGCCTAGTTAATGTTTGGTGGTTCTCAGCTCCCTTGGGCTATTTCAGTAGTTCAGGATAGTATATTGTAGACAGTCCTCTTTCAGCAGCATTTCCTGCTTTCTCCTTGTGAGGCAGCATAATGGACATGTATCACAATGACAGTATTAATAAACCTGGTAACCATGAATTATACATTTCAGAAGAGAGGATAAAATGCTGTTAAGTCAGGGACAAATGAGTTGAGGTTTTGCTTTAATTATTCATCTACATTTTATTTATTTATTTATTGCATAGTGGACAGCTTTCATACTGAGTTGTTAAGCTTTAATGTTTCATTTGAAAAGGGCAAAAAATTGTGATATGATTGTTATCAATAACTTGAGTATGGGTAAAATATGGAGGAGAGAATAATCCTTAATCTTGTAAGCGATTCGAAACTATCATAAGTCATCTTATCAAAAAAAAGAAAAAAACAACTATATCTTTAGCTGTCTTTTGATCTATTTTGTAATGTTTATTTCAAGTTGCCGTAAGAAAACAAATATGATACTTGCCCTTCCAAGATCTTCTATTGTTTTATTGGTATTTCATTATTTTGAGTTCTGATAGGAATATCAGTTTTGTGGAATTCCTGGTGAAGTGTGTGGTAAATGGAGTTCCTGTTGGAAACTGTATGCCTTTCTTCAAGGTAAGATGTCAGTCAGAAATAGTGTCTCAAGTGACCAGCTAGTGGGTGCTGTTGTCATCAGACCATTTGCTGGCACTGCAAAAACCCTATGTTTTTCAACTTACCAGAGAACACCTATTCTTAAAACAAACAAACAGACAAAAACCCACAAACACCTAATTGCATCTAATCTTGAAAGTCTAAAGAACTAGTCAGTAAACGTCTTTAGTGTAGAGACATCTAGTATATTTTTACCTAATATATGTTAATGTAGGACCTTGATTTATAGGTTCTATTTCATTAATGGCAATGAATTTTGACAAAGGGAATAGTAGTCTATGCACAACACTGCATAACACCTCTGATTAGTTTAGAAGTTGGATGCATGGAGAGAGCTCTGGAGCTTAGCCGTAATTCTATCACAAGAAAGGAGATTTTCTCAATATGCTGTAGTGCACATAAGAAGAACAATAACAACCTTCTGACTACACAGAAAAAAATTAATGATGACTTATGATGAAAATTGCTCTTACACTGATGTTAGCTCTGAAAGGTAATATGGAGATTTGTGCATTTTTATCCGTTAAATATGAAACAAGATAAGTAACAATATTTTTGTCATATCTGTTGTTCTGATGCATATTAAATTTTCATAACTTAGTCGTTGCAGCTGCTCTTGCATCTGAAGTCTAGAGAACAGAAAATTACTTTAAAAAATTTGGCATTTGGGGGTATCAGAATGGCTTTCAACAGAATCACTGTGGACATGTGGACAATCATTAGGGACATGGTTTAATGGGCAATGCTGGTGGTTGGTGGACAGATGGACTAGATGGTCTTAAATGTCTATTTAACCTTAGTAATTCTATGATTCTTTGACAAGCCATCACTGTACTTGACATAGAAAATCTGGATGTTTAAGTGTCCTGGTTTCACTCTTATGGTGGAAAAAATATTGTGGTATTAAAGGCATGAAATTATTTCTATGTTGATGACATTTTGATGATTGCTAGATGAAACAATCAAATATCTAGAACAATTAATGGTCTAGATTGGGTTTATTTTTACATTTATTGTTTTTTTGTTTGTTTACTGCTTGTGGTGTTTGAAGCATATTATCAGGAGAAATATCCTAATAGGTTGCTTGTAAATCAGCTTCAGCTGCATGAACTTCAGCTCTTGTATACAAAGTGTAGTTTCAGGAGATCTAAGAAAGGCATGCTAAAAACACAGCCTGCGATACTTAAACAAAGAAAGTGTCAGTGTGTCTGGTTTAGGATATAAATTAATAAAAGAACAAGGAAAGGAGTGCTACCTTTTCTGACAGTTCCAAACCCAGTGATCCTCATTAATGAAGCAGAGGTTGACATTTCTAAACCCATTCATAATCATCTCTGAACTCCACAGCGCTGGAACTGTTTTCATTTCCTTAACAGTTGACATTACCTTCCTGAATGTTTTGATAGCTCGTACCAGAGACTTTGTGCTATGTGTTGGGATTCTATTTAAGATTTCCTTTGGTGAATGGCACATCAAAATATATAAAAGGAAAATCAAAACTTTGTAAAAACAAATATTATTAGATAATTTAACAAATGGAAGAATGTAAGAATAAAAAAAGCATGTGTCTTTTATTCATGTTGAAAGCTTATTTAAACCTTATATATTTATTTAATTTTAATTTTGAATTTTGTAGGAAGCATATCTAATGCAAAACAGGAATGCATCTAGGAAAACAGCAGATATTGAAGAAGTTGGTGCATAAAAACAAACAAACAAAAAGTGTATTTCCTTAAAGAGGTGATACAAATACAAGGAGATTTTCACAACTAAAGATTACTTAAAAAAATTGAAAAATTAGCAGGTTATGATTGGATCTACAGGAGTGTCATGCGTGCCTAGGGGAAGAATGTGGCAATATATCAAACAAACAGGAAGTGTCAACAAATATTTACCAAGTAAACTACAAAAGATTATTAAACTATGATTCAAGAAATGCATTATGCTAACACAATATGCAAAAGCAGTGTTCTGGAAATTTTGCAACTTTGCCTTACCCATCACTGAATCATAGTAAATAAATAACTAAGATCTGTGTGTTTCTAAGTCATCTCTCTGCCAAAGCTAGATTATGTTTAAAACTCTACTCTACTTTAAAGTGATTAATACAATATGTCTTCCACAAACAAGTCACACTTTCATTGTTTAATAAATTATAAAGGATTTATTCAGAATATTTCATTTCATTGTAAAATATAAATTAGGACAAAATTCAATCGATTAATAGGGATTTTCTCTTCCAATTCAATCATTTTTCTTCTTTCACTAATGCCACCTTATTACTCCTTCACTATTCACCTTCTTATTCCTTCCTTCAAATTCCCTCAGAACCTAAACTCAGCTGCATTTATTGTTATAGTACCTATTAATGTCATTCAGTCATTCTGTCTTTTTTTTTTTTCCAATTCAAATTGTCATATAAATTTAGATTTCTTATTGTGGAAAATTGTGGCAGAGTTTTATCTGGATGAAAATTATGTATGTGAAAATTATTATTCCCAAATTATTTTCTTTGAGATGTCTATACTTTTGAGATGCACTGTAAGACATACTGCATACGATTTAGGTAAGTTTAGATAACATATTTTGATTATTACTTTTTAAATATACTTTGAACTAGATTTCCCTTTTTGCATTCTTATAAAATCTGGTTGCAAAAATGTATCTTAAGTGGAGTTGTTTCATCTCAATCAACACTGAATTATATCAAGAGATCTTTAAAATTCACTATTGTTCAATACGAAACCCATGCTTCGGAATTTCCAGATCAAATTGGATGCATCTTTTTATTTCCTTGTCTTGCCAGATTTACCTTAAAGGGACACAAATGAAACTAGTGCATTTAAAAAAAAATAATAATAATAATAAAAAAAAAATAATAAAAATAAACACATTTAATTATCTAAAACATATTGTGATTGTCATATGCATACTTGATCAGCAGCAATAGTTGCTCACTTCTTAGTCTATCTATACAGCTCTCATTATATAAATGTTTTATATAATTTATCACATAAATTCTTACAACTACCCAAATTATTGATCATTAGCAGAACTTCAATCATATTTCTCCATGAAATTCTTGGAATCACAAAATTGCAGAATATCCTTAGTTGGAAGAAATGTTGCCAAGTAGGAGAAAAAAATTGCCTTTTTAATGGTATTTGTATTTTTAAGTGAACATACGAAAAGCTTTACAGTTTAATTTGCTGGGATGTCCAGAATGGGATTCAAATGTCATGCAATAACAAGCCTGATGCCTACATCAATAGCTAAAATATTCCTCAGAATGTACACTGTCTGCAGAGATAACAGTTGCTGAACACCCAGACTGACAAAGACAAGTACAAAGAATGTGGAAATTTTGAAGGCCAAAGAGAATAAAGTCTAAGTGATTTTAAATACTTATGACCTTTATCTCTCCAGTGAAAAAAAAAAATACTGTTGCTTGCAAAAATGCTAGCAAAAATCTTAAAGATAAGCTTGAACTCCAAAACTGTAATAATAGATGAAATGAAATGCAGATGAAAACAACTGAATTGAAATTAGTGATGCATGTTGGCATCGTCTCCGCTTCAGGTGCGCATTAACTCTATAGACTACAAATTTATATTGAAATAATTATTCAGGACTGAATTTTTTTTCAGATTATATGAGAGTTCTTGAATGCATCTTGTGGCATTATATTCACATTGCCACTGAACACACCACTGGGAACAGCATAAAGAAGAGGCGATTTGGTGCTGAGATTTGAAAGTGTAATAAGTTTAATAAAATTTTATTTATGTATAGTCAACCAAATGCACAAAACAGGCAGCTTGATATCCCACACAGTTAATGGAGGAGCATATAAAACAACAGTTATCCTCTTTTAGTAGTTCCTTAATTCCACAGCTGCTATGTCAAAGTCCCTGATTTTAGTTTCTGTGACTAGGGAGTTATCTGAAAGTATGTTTCCTCATCTACGACACCTCTTCTTTCCTCAGTTCCCATTCCCTCACTTTCTTTCCCCATATCCCTGTGAATAAATTAAATATGAAAGAATGAGCATTAAATGCATCAAAGTCAGTTAATGGATTCTAACATCTCTGTGTGCACACTGTTCCATGATATCAAATTTGAAGCAATTTTGCCTTAAAAAAGAAAAAACGAACAAAAAACCCCTACTGATTTCCTATATTGGAAGCAGTAGATATTAACTAGATACACTGTATAGCATAGTATTATCAATAAAGCTGTTTCTGCTGATGATTCTTCTACACAAATATTCTCTGAGTAACACATCAGAGTCAGAGGGTCAATGAATCTTAATACCTAAGACAAAATGCAAGACCAAGCATTATTTTTGGAAAGGGCGAATTCAGGAAAAACTGTCCTATCCCAGGTTTCAGGAAGCAAGATGGAGATCACAAGTAGATTTTTCTCCGGACTCGCCAAGGCTACCCAATGCAGAGGCTGTAGCACAGAATCCATCCCTCAGTGTCACTTTGGAATCATATGTTTCTGCATGTGGTGAAGTGAAAACATTTCAGTCAGAAACTGTCTCTGTAGTTTTCCTTCATTGCATGTAAAACAAAATCTAAAAACCCAGTTGATGCTAATTGGACTTGGTGTGAAGTAAAGGGCCTCTTGCTTCATTTGATATGTTGTAGTGAATTAAAAGGAGCTAATAAGAGCATGACAAAATTCATTTTATGTGAATAGACTGAGTAAATATGAAATACATCAACTGCTATGTCAGTGTTGCACTGCTGTCTATTCCTCACTTCTACTTTTTTTCTAATCATGGACCTACACACAGACTTCGAACTTTAACTGCAATTCATGCAGCTTTTCTGATTAAAACAGGATGCAAACATATTCTTTCTGTCAAATAAATCCCTAGCAGAGCAGTTGCTTAAAGTGCTTTCCTGAGGAGGAGCTGAAAGGAGGTGGTAGGTAACAGTCTTTCCCTGAAAACAAAGAAATTACTGCAGCTTGATAGGAAGTAAATTTTGATCAGCATGTGTCAGAAGGCAGAGCACCCAAAAAGCCATTACAAGTAGCAGATTCATGTGGCTGCTTTGACAAAGTATTGGATCCCCTGTGGTCATAGAAAATCTCCTTCCTGTGCAGAGCTTCTTTCTTTTTAGTTTCACTTTGCAGGAAGCTTTCACACAAATAGGTTATTTATTTATTTGTTTGTTTGTTTGTTTGTTACAAATGAACATTAAATAACACAAGTACTAACAAAACCACATTTACTGTTCCATGATACATTTATGCACATATGATTCACTGAATGAATGCTTACAGTAGAAGAATCATAGAACCATGGGATATCCCAAGTTTGAAGGGACCCATAAGAATAATACCTCTGCAGATGGGCACTCATGAAGCCTGTCGCACTCGTGAAGCTCAGTGAAAAGTGCAGAGTGTGACTGATTTACGTTGGCTTTATCTCCATTATCTTAGGATAACTAGTATGAAGAGTTCAGTGGATGAATTTCTAGTTTAAATGTTTCTCTGAGTTCATTAAAAATACGTAAACATCTCTGAGAGGTAGCAGAACAAGTTTGGGAAGAGTTAATATATGATTAAGCAATAAGAGAGCAAAAAAATACCCAACCAAAAGAAAAATTCTGAGAAGATCTATGGGGTTGAGTTAGCTTTTCTCAATGTATTCTTTCCTGGAAACTGGGGACTTTACACTGCAGTGGTGATTACATTACAGAAACAGCTAATGGGAATCACATTACAATTGTGTTTGAACAGTGTAATGCAATTTGGTTAAAGGTAGTTTATCTTTGCACAGTGTTTTCATTATATTTTTTACCACTCTGCTAAATCAGAAGATCCTTGTAACATGAAATACCTTTAAATAAGTAATTATGATTCTATACATTACACACACCATTCATGGAATACTAAATGAACCCGATCAGAGAATGTAGGAATCAGACAATGCTAAAAGTAAACATGACAGTGGAAATATTCTCACACAATGGACCCTGGGACGCATTCAACTTATCACTGTTACATGTTTCTACAAAAGTAGAGTCACAATTACAAATTCTGTTACACTTGACTCAAGGAAAATTCCTCCAACATAAACAAGACATTTACTCACATAAATATGTTTCTAAATTAAAAAGATCTGCCCAGCTGAAATAGTTCTCCCCTTACTTTTCCTGTCCCCTAGAAATAAGGATTATATGTATTTTTCCTTGAGATAGCTGACAGACACTTTTCTATAGTTAATGGTGGCACTGCAAATCAGATAGCAAGGGGTCGTATAAGAATTATGGCTTTCAGAAGAATTTCTAGAAGATGGCATACTAGGTAACTTGAAAATAATGTGTTTGCTGCTTCATGTCTTGAACCACTCATATCCAATTCTACCCTTGCATATGGAAAGCCAACTGCGTTAGTAACACTTTGTATCCTCTTTACATGCAGGAAGTAGCGAAATATAAATTTTTACATTTACATTTTCAGCAAATTCTCATTTCAGTGAACAACAATTTGTTAAATTTTTATCTTTATGCTGAGTGAAGGAATAAAAAGGAAAATTCAAAGCAAAGTGAATATAAGAGATATTCTCTTATCTTTTTTGTTTTTTGTACACAGTAAATTTGAATGTTTTCTAAAAAGTTCTTAATTCACTAGTGTTCTTAATTGTATAATACTAAAATTACACCAACTACAGAATGTCAATTTTGACTTTAACTGGTGGTTTTATTCTTGTATGTGATGACTGAGAGCATTGTTAATTTTACTTTGTGATAGCAGAGGATATCCCAACTTCTATTATAAAAATATTAATCGAACACAATTTTTTACAGAGGCCAAAAGTAGAAGAAGATAATGAAGGCTGACAAAAGTCAAATGCACATAGGAATATTCATTTCAATTCAAGACTGTCTTTCTTATTTCTTTATATTTTAAAGTTCAGATACATGTACATGGTGAAAGTATTGGGACAACTTGAATCTTTTGCTGTTATATAGAATCATAGAATCATAGAGTGGTTTGGATTGAAAGGGACTTTTAAGATCATCTAGTTCCAGTTCCAGACCCCCTACCATAGAAAAGGGCACCTCCCTCTAGACCAGGCTGCTCAAAGTCCCATCCAGCTTGGCCTTGAGTACTTCCAGGGAGGGAACATCAGCGACCTCTCTGGACAACTTGTTCCAGTGTTTCACCACCCTCAAAGTAAAAAATTTCTTCCTAATATCTGTTATAAATCTACTCCCTTTCATTTTAAAACCATTTCCCCTCATCCTGTAACTACGTGCTTATATAAAAAGTCTCTCCTCACCTTTCCTGTAGGTCTCCTTCAGGTACTGGAAGGCTGCTGTAAGGTTCCCCCACAACCTTCTCTTCCCCAGGGTGAAGAGCCCCTCAGCTTGTCCCTGTAGCGGAGGTGCTGCAGCCCTCTGATCATCTTTGTGGACCTCTTCTGGACATGCTCCAACAACTCCATGTCCTTCTTGTGTTGGGGGCCCCAGAACTGGATGCAGTACTCCAGCAGAGCAGAGGGGCAGAATGACCTATACACCTCATAATCCTGTTCAAAACAGTATATATAAAATAAAATTTTGTAATTTGTACTAAAACTTTCCAAAGTGACACCTAAAAGTATCAGTAGTAATTATTTTATTTTTTTTCATCTAAGTATTTTGTAAAATCACCAAATGGAAGATTCTACTCTTCTAGAAACGTTTGAAAACATGTCAACCTCAGTCATGTAAAGAAGAGTCCAAGTGAGAATCTACTTAAGATTTTCTGTATAAATGGCATATACTAATGAGAAAGTGAAATCATTTATTTTTATCTTAGCTTAGTGCTCATTTCATTATTTATTCAGTTTTTGATCTTACATTTTTCATTGTGAACTTCCAGCTCCCTGTAAGGTAAATAGATAAATAAATAAATAGATAGATAGATAGATAGATAGATAGATAGATAGATAAATAGGAGTATTTACTGCTGGCTTGTAAGCCCTTAGCAAACATATTTATTCTGATTATATATGCTATGTTGCTGCAGTTTCCTATTCCTCTTAAAGATTTAGATTATATACTTTGTGAAATTTATAGTAAAGCTATATGACTAAGTCGATCATGGAGGTCCAGGTGAGAGGCTTTCTAGGCTAATTTTTTCTAATTAAATAAGAATTTGAGAGTTGAAGGTGTAGCAAAGGTGATGTAAAGTCAGTGCTACATAAATGAATGAATGTCTGAATGACAAGGCAGTGATGGATTTGGAAGATCTGGAAGTGAAAAACTGTACCCTATCTGCTTTGCATCATAATAAATAATCAAATAAAAAGTAGAAATACCTATGAATTACCTCTTAAATGAACATAAAAATATATATTAGGTAATACTTGCTTATTTAATGCAATAAAGAAAAAAAAAAAAGACCATTTTTTACCAAGCACGACAGATTATTGCTAAATATAAGGGGAAAAATGCAGTCTTAATCAGGTAAGTACAAGAACTTTGATGTTTAGAGCTAATATACCAGGCTTTTGTATAATGATCAGGTAAAATAAACAAACTGTATGTCTAATCTTGAAATGAATTCAATTTAATTTTGTCCAAGTACTTTTTTGATTTCCGGAACTGGCATGCAGCTGTAAAGACAGCCGACCTAGCAACATCTCTGCATTGTAAAACTGGACACAGACTAATTCCAACGAATTCTAGTATGAATTCTTGGAGAGATCTCTGAATGAAATTGAGGTAAATTACTACGACAGAAATATTATCAACACTAGCATGTATTCCATACGTTTTTGCACCTTAGCACTAATAATGGAAGACGTTTTTTCAGAAGGCATGGCCAGAGCATAACAAGATAAAACAGTATATCACTGAGGGCAAAGGTGTTGTCTGTAAACAGCACTTCAACTTCACCGTATAATTCAATATTTCTTATAAATGGTGTTCCATTGAAAAAAGCATGAGTCCTGCCAGCATCTCAGCAACACAGTGTAATTCAATAAAATTTTTAAATGCCATAATATTCTAATCTTGATACATTATGAACTGACAAACGGTATGAGTTATTTGCTCCTACCTACTTACATAGAGAACAAGTGTACAACATGCATTTTAACTAGTATCCTTAAAAAATTGGAAGGAGTTAACAAAAAGTTGTGGTACATTGACGGATGAAACATGGAAATTGCAAGATGACAAAATGATTTCATGAGTCCATGGTTCCTTCTCCTGTCCTCTGACAGGATTTACCCAATCTACGATAGACTAGTCTGTCTAATATGAGTAAATTTTAATAATGAGAATTTTATAGCCTCCATCAATTAATGCTCAGCTGTGCTCTTAGACTGAAAGTTGCTCCAAACAAGATTTCTTCTTTTACAAATTAAGATTATTATTACTCATTCTGTCTTCATTGGAAATGTAGAACAAGAAATCTTCATAAATCCAACTAAGAAAAATTCCCAGTATTTCCTCTATCAGGAGAACAAAACTGTCCTCAGTTACCCCAGTCTTTTATTTTACTTATTTTTCTAAAGATTATAATGTTTGTGGTGTTGCCTCTAGTTCTCAATATCCATATGTTCTATAACATGGTGAATCATAGAATCATAGAATCATACTCACAAGGTTGGAAAGGACCTACAAGATCATCTAGTCCAAACATCCTCCCATAAACTACTCCACCATAAACTATGCCCCCATAAACGTCCTCCCTTTACAACTACAACCTACTAAACCATATCTCGTATTTCCTCATCCAGATGCCTCCTGAACACTGCCAGGGACAGCAATTCCACCACTTTCCTGGGCAGGCCATTCCAGCACCTGAGCACTCTCTGAGAGAAAAAGTTTTTTCTTATATCTAATCTAAATCTCATCTGATGCAACCTGTGGTCATTTCCTCAGTTCCTGTTTGTTGCTTGGGAGAAGAGGCCAACCCTCTCCTTGTCACAACCTCCCTTCAGGAGGTTGTAGAGTGCAATGAGGCATCCCCTGAGCCTCCTCTTCTCCAGACTAAACAATCCCAGCTCTCTCAGTTCCCTCAGCCGCTCCTCATAAAACTTGTGCTCCAGATCCCTCATGAGTTTTGTTGTCCTTCTCTGGACATGTTCTAGAACTTTGATGTCTTTCTTGTATCGATGGGCTCAAAACTGAACACAGTACTCAAGGTGTGGCCTCACCAGTGCTGAGTATAGGGGGATGATTAGCTGGACTTAACTCCATTAACCACTACCTGCTGGGCATGGCCCTGCAGCCAGTTCTTTACTTAAAGAAGGGTATACCTGTCCCGGCCTCAGGCAGCCAGTTTCCCCAGGAGAATACTATGGGAGACCATGTCAAAAGCTTTGCTGAAGTCTAGGTAGACTACATCAATAGTGTACAACTTCCTGAAGGGAGGTTGTGATGTGGATGGGTTTAGGCTCTTCTCCCAGACAACAACAGGACCCAAGAAAATGACCACCAGTCTACCAGTCTGGTCATCCAGTCGTAGAAGGAGATGAGGTTGGTCAAGCACGACCTGCCTTTCATGAGCCTATGCTGGCTGGGCCTGATCCCTTGAATGCCACGCACATGCTGTGTGATCTCACCCAAGATTATTTGCTCCATAACTTTCCCTGGTACTGAGGTCAGGCTGACAGGCCTGTAGTTCCTCGGATCCTCCTTACAGCCCTCTTGTAGATGGGAGTCACATTGTCAAGCCTCCAATCCTCTGGGACCTCTCCAGATAACCAGGAATGTTGATAGATATCAGAAAGCAGCTCAGCAATCATATCTACCAGCTCACTCAGCACCCTAGGATGGAGCCCATCTGATCCCATGGACTTCTGACATTCTAGATGTTGGTAATGTGTTTCACACAAAACTTGACATTTTGCTTCCAGATGGCTTCCTCAGGAGGAAACAGAATGAAAAATTGCCTTTGATATCTCTTGGTGTTCCTTATTGATCCCTTCCAAGACAGGAGACAAGCCCCACCTCTCCCATTCCTATACTCATTCATCTGTTCCAAGATTTAACTTATTTTGATAATGAATTATTAATAAAACATTAAATTATAAAAGACCTAGGACACTTGTTTCCTCCTGCAGAATTCCCAGAAATGTGTTACAACACTAGAAGGGCATAAAGCTGTACGATTCCAGAGTATGGAACACTTCTCATATGAATACAGACTGAGAGTTAAGCCTAGAGACAAGAAGGCTTTTGGTACAACTCATTGTGGCCTTCCAGTTCTCGAAGGGAGCTTAAAAACAGGAGGGAGAAAGACTAATACATGATCTGACTGTGACAGGACAAGGGGGAATGATATTCAACTGAAAGAGAGGAGATTTAGATTAGCTATTAAGAGGAAATTTTGTACTCAGATAGTGGTGAGGCACAGGATGCTCAGAGATGCCGTGGATGCCCCATCCCTGGGGGTATTCGGGCCCAGTTTGGATGGGGCCCTGGGCAGCTTGGTCTGGTCATTGACGATCAGAAGGTGAACTTAGTGGGCTTTAAGTTCCCTTTCAATCCAAGCTATTCCATGATCCTAAGATTCCACGATTCTGTGAGAATTATAACTATCATATTGTGATATGGTCTATTAGAATTTTCTACCAGAAACATACAATTCAGTGTAAAAAGGTTTGTTGAAAGATATTAAATAGATTCTAAATTCCTTATTTTCTATGTCAGTTACCGCATCAGAGGAAAATTAGGTCTGACAATATGTTTTGACACAAATGTCTTGGAAAATGTTTGTTCTATTATCATCTTGTTACTTGCTAGACAGATCATTCAATACTTTCTCTGGATATTTATGTGTTTCAGAATGAATATGTACATAGTTTTGTTCAAAAAGTTTTCCTTTACAAAAGTTGTATTCTGGTTCACCTTCTCTAGTCCTGTGGGAGTTCTTAAAAATAATTTCACAATGAGTTGGAAATTGATTGATACATTTCTTAAGCACGTTACTGCAGTGTCTTGCTATTTGTGGCCTGTGGACTTGTAGATGTCTATAAGACACCAGAAAATAGTGATTCAGTAATTTGTTAGGCAGTAGACAGCGAAAAAGAAAAACATGGGAAGGAAGACAAAAGCTTCATCCAGCAATAGCAAGAGGTTCAACTTCACTCCTTCTTTCCAGACTCTTTTACCTACTCCTCCCATTCATCCTATCCTCCCAGGATTCAGAGTCAGGTTCAGAGCTTTACTGTAAGCTGTAAAATTGTTTAACTGTTTAAATTCTGTGAACTTCAATGTCAAACCACGTGTTAACAATAGATTGTTTGATTTAAAAGTTTAAATCCATGAAGATAATATATCTAATAAGAAATAGTTATCGCTTTTAGTTTAGAGTATCTCACTGGCCCAGGAAAAATAATGAAGTTTTGTAAATTATAGACTGAATGTTTTAAATCCTTCTGCACCTCAAAAATATTTTAAATTCATGCACAAAGCACATTAAAAAAACATAATATAATCCTTCAAAAGCCCAATGAATGATATAGGATGCTTTTGCATTGCTATTTTTCTGACCAGAAACCCATATTTTCTCCGTCTTATTTCCACTGTGCTAAATCATAAATGAAGAATTGCATAAACACTATGCCATAGGACATATGTAAATACACAGCTATTTTATTTTCTGGAAAATAGACTGCTAGTGGATAATGTTTTCTTAGCATACTGTGTCATTTTTCCTTTGATGAAAAATAAATTTAAAAAAAAACAAATTAAAGGGGACTCTTGAAATGAAGTTCTACTTGATGATGGTCCATTTCCAGAGCTTTAAGATTATAAGGCAGAGAATATATTACATGAAAGAGCACTAGAAAACTATCACTTATCTATTTACTAGATCTCCTCATGGTGCACTGTCAAATTAGATAATTCTCCTTTCAGAGATGCAGAGGTGATTAGGCTGACAGAGGAAAAGGTGTAAGAGGGTAGGATAGTGAATAAAGTGCCAGTCTCCTCTTTGTCTTTTTGGACAGAATTCAAGTTTGAGCTGGGACATAGAATAGAAATGATCAATATTGCTACCTTCCATATGCATCTTGATAGATTACAGCAGCAAAGTAGCACTCCTTAGAGGAAATAGCAAATGAAAGAAAAGCTCTCAGTCACTCCAAATTGTTGGGAAATGTAGAAACATCAGAGAAGGTATTATGTGGTCAGTCTCGAAAAGATATTTCATTTTCCTCCTCTTTCTTCTCATTATTAAATATATCCACATTAAAAAATAATCAAGGCTTCTTAGGATCTTGTGCCTAATCCCTGTAGACTATTCCATAAAAAATCTTTAAGATTTCAGTTTCTCTCTTAGATCTGCTATACAAAATAAATGAATAACAAGTTTAGCTGCTAGTGGAATAACTTGCACTTTTTTACCCCTTTTCTCATCCATTATAAAATGTACAAAAAAAAAAAAAAAAAAAAAAAGAGTATCTTTCTGAGTAGTCTATATGTTCTGCTGCGTTTCTGAATGGCAATTAAATAGATAACATGAAAACTTGGAATGCTGCACAGCAGATCAGATCTACCTTCACAAACTGAAAAGTTATATTGTGCATAAAACTGGGTTTGCACCTTGAATTCAGTTTGGATTTTTCTGTGAAATTTTCAGTAATCAATCAATTTTTTGAAGTATTCTAACTGCTATAAAAAGAATAGTATTAGTATAAATTCAAAATACTCAGAATAACTCCACTTTGCTGATACTGATATTTTCCTTAAGTAGCAATTTTTGAAATAAAGACAACCACAGTTAGGTGGAAGGATACATCCAGAAAATGTCTGGAATATTCATTTGTGGGTGGACCAGAGCCTATACAAAAATTTACCTAAATCTCTTGAAGAGATTGTTTGATTAGAACTGAACATGATTTTTGTTATTTTAAAAATTTATTTCATAAGCAATTATCAGAACAAACTAACTCAATAATATTAACAGATTTTTACCCATTTATGAAGAGGAAAATCAGGATTCAATTTTGTCCTTACCTGAGGATTTTCATGTTCAAAATTTCACTTTCCAAAAGGGTCAATTAACCAGTATGTCACAGGTTTAGACAGGGAAGAAAATCTACTCCAACTGTGCCATTCTACATTGAAATAAAGAATACAAATTTTATGGAAAAAAAGATGGAAAAAATTATGCAGCCACACAACAAATAATAGGGTCTTCCAGCTTTTATTATTTGTTTCTGGAACAATGCTTATATTTAATATAGGATAGGCCTTTTGATCGCTTGCATAACATGGTCTTTTTGGGAGATCATGCTTTCTGGGAAGACAAAGATGTGCTTTTTAATTATACTGCATATCTACCTGCTCTATTTCTTTATTGAGGTTACTTTGCTTCAGGCTTTTATAACTTGTATTGACTTGTCTTCAAGAAGTAAAAAAAAAATCTGTACTTTTTTTGTTTGGGATTTTTGTTGAGAAGGAATACCGTTACCACAAACTGTATTAATTTTGAAATCAAACACGGAAATATACTGTTTTGAAATCAAATGTGGAAAGGCAGTGAGAATGCTTTAGGCACAGTTCATGTCAGGTGTACTGAGGCAATGCATAACTTGAATTATCTTGGAGTGCCTGGTAAGGTGTAAGTAGCTGTGTTCTTTTTTGAAATCAAGAAATATCAAGAGATAGCTCGTTAATATCCCATTAGTCCTGAACTTTCAAGCTCAAGTCCCTTGTCACAGAAGAAATCAAGGACTTAATGTTAGAGAAATAATTCAAATCATTTGCCTACTCTTTCCTTCAAATTAATAAGGCATATTTCCTTCAAAATTTACAGATCTGCTGGCCAGCTTTCTGAGGCAAACTTGTCTTTTTTTTTTTTTTTTTTTTTTTTTTGGTGGATTTGTGTTGCACTATGCACAGCAGGTCAATGTTTTGGGCACTTCTACAATAGTGTGTTACAGATTATTCCATAAAGTTTGTACATGTGTCTTTATTTCTTTCCTACATGACAAAAATAGTGAATGCAAAATTTTGCTGGCCCCTATAGAAATAGGAAAGCAGAAACGGTTGACAGCTTGCCATAAAATTCATCAGTTTGGAGAATTAAGACGTGGAAAAAATATAACCTTTACTGAAGGGAAGAGGTAGTGAGGTTTTGAACGCTTTTTCTTAGAACAGTTCAGTTTATTGTAACATTTTCTTCTAGTAAATACTTTGACGGAGAGTACAGAAGAAGGGAATGAACAGGCAAACAAATTCATTGCCCATGACTTCCTGCTGGCTTTTCCAAGCATTATTTTCAAACTGTTGTCTTAATATATGCAATTAACTTCATCTTCCATGTACTAATTTGAAAGGTTTACTGTTCTAAAACTAGTTGTTTGGTAGAATCTGTCAATTCACCCCTTATGTCTTGGAAAGTTTAATGTTACTAAAGGATAATGAAACAAAAATGTTATGTGCAAAACAGTTAAAATTTTACTCATTACAATATACATATATTTAAAAAAAACTCACTTATGGAAGTGATCAGACTGTTTCATTTACTGAAATTTTTATGTCTAATTCTCCCCGAGATCTAGAATGTAAAAAGTTAAAACCAGTATTTTTAGTAATTAAATTCTGTCGAGGGCACTCTCTACATAGGTAAGGTGATTAAAAACTTTAATAGCAGGAAGATAAATCTTATTGCTCTTACTGTGTATCTGGTCCCATTGGCTGGACATTGCTTCATTTTAGTAGAAGGCAATTAGGATGGTGCAAGATCTGTGAGATGCATATCAAATTAGCCATATCTGTGTAACATTTAATTCAATGAAAAGAAAAATTACAAAGAGCTTTCTCTCATGTAACATACTACATATGTTCCTTACCATTACACCTTCAAATATAGAGAAAAGGGAAATGATATAAGGAAATTACATAGACAGAAATGCAGGGAGTTTTTTTAGATAACAATATTTAAATATATGTACTCTTTAGTTTTTAGAAGCAATTAATAACATGGTACCTGTACATTTCTTGAACAGTAATGTACTGAAGAACATACAACTGCTCCTATTTATTTTACCATATGAGAGCTGGGAAAAGGCACTCAAAGGAAACTGACAAAAATGAGCAATTCTGATCAGCCTGTGGAATTCTTTGCTACCTGAATTTACTGTTACCAATGAATTAGGTCACATGGAAGACTATGTATATATGAAAATGTAAAGTATATTAGATGTTCAAAATCCTCCTGCTTCTGCATATAAAATCAGAGTTTGCCTGGAGTTAGACAGAAATATATTTTATTTTGAAATTATTTTATAGGAGAAAATCTGATATGCAAAACAACAGGCAATATCTGCTTTTCTCTGAAATTTCCAACTGCTACACTGACTAGTGTCACAGAATGAACTGGCTGAATCTTTAAAAGCCCTTCTGCACTGAGAGAGTGTGATGCAACCAAGCTGAAATACCCAAGACAATGACATATTCATGGGGTAATCCCTATGTATCCCTGAATCTCTGCATAAGATTCAGTAGAGTCACAAAAGATTAGCAGAATTAAATTTAAAACTTTTAAGTCAACCAAGTTTCTGATAGTCCTTGTGTTTTTCCACAAAACTGTCAAAATTACTACCTGCTTAATAACTAATTCACACCAACATAAGGATACAGTTATTTTGCTATGAATACATTATCTTGACATGATAGTTTGCTCTGAACAACAAGATTTAAGAAAATTACAGCAGTCTAGTCAAGCTATTGTCAAGAATTTCAAATCAGCTGGCTCTTCCTCTCTTTCTTTAGTATCATCTTGCAACCTTCAATATTTGTGTAAGGACAACATTTTGTTCTGTAAAATGCTAGATATATCACTGCATGTTTATATAAATATGTGCTGGTTTTTATTCCTTTATTTTTCTGTGAATAATGTCAGAACAATTTGGAGAGCAGACTATTTCAGCCTGATAAAAATTGATCTTGCATAAGTTGAAGAGATTTCTGAGTACATCAACCAGAAAAAGCAACTGTCATGAAGCAGATTTTCCTCAAAAAATGAGGGGGAATAAGCCCAGTTTTCATAACTTTGTGACTTCATCTACCTGACAAAGTTAAATGGAAGATTCTTCTACTCCTCCATTAACAGTTGCTTTTTGCTGTGTTTGGTCCCAGTGGAGTCATATGGTAAGATATCATTCATCAAAGATGAGAGTGTCTAGCCAAAAGTGAATGTCTGACTACCTCCGTCCTCTTGAGAAAGCTTTCGCTGGTTAGTGTTGAAGAATACATGTCAATGAATAAAGTAATTTCATCTTTACTATCATTGATCTGGTATGTTTCATGGATAATAAATTCACTCAGACAAAAATGTCAGTTCTCGGTGACATCATGAAGACTAAAATCTACTTTCTAAAATTACCATACTTCAGCAGAACTTTTAAAAGTTATCTTTATTGTTTAGCGATATTCTCTCCTTTTCATCTCTGAGCTTGCCTAGAAGTCAATAATTTTAGTATAGTTACTGCACAGAAAACATGGGTCACAAGTTATAGAATTAAGAAACAATGTGTACTGACTTTTTTATTCTGAACTGTTGTGCAAGGAGAAGGCAGATGTATAGAGACAAGCAGAAGATTTAGCTATTTGTCACTATTCTCCGACAGCAAATTATATGTGATTTGTATTCACATTTTTATGCATGAAATTCTTCATAATTTAAATAAAATTTCTCATTGCTTCACAGAGATCTTGAAACACATTGGTCTTCTGTACACACAGAAGTACACTGATTTTTCAAGTCACTTTTGTTCATAATAAATTCTTAATAATTTACGCCTTAATGTGATCCAACTTCTCATGATATCTGGACTGGAAATATAAAATGTCCCCATTTAGTTGAAGTTGTAAGTTTGAAGAAAAAAAAAGTATTAAAAAGTAACTAAAAGTATAATGCACAGAACCTCATAAAGCATTTCACACTGAGGATTAATGAGTTCTAGTTGCTCTGACTTTCAGCTGTAGATCACTGATTTTTAACCTAGTTTAACAGTGCCTCAAACTTGTTACCCTTTGAAGTTACTTTGGCAGTTCCATTGAAGTAATCTATCTGATACAGATTTCTGCAGAAAAATGTCCGTATAAAGGAAATCAATTCCATGAAAACAAAACTTGTTAACAGTCTTTATTGCTGCCATGCAATAAATGAGCATGAAAAACGTTAAGGGATTATTTACTTTGCTGAGAATAACACCCCTAAAGAATTCATACCTAGAGGGAAGCAAAGAGGGAGGAGAAAGGAAAGGATTTTTTCCCTCAAAAAATGCAGCTTCAGATAGAAATCTCCTCCAAAGTAGGTATAACAAAATAAAAAAGGCTAATAATCAAATTATGGAGAAAGTACTACATATGAAAATACAATAAAATATTATGCGATAATCTCATTTACCTTGACCAAACAGACAGCTTCCAGAATGTCCTCTGTCACAGTAGGTAAACTGCAGTGAAGTTCTGCTTTCCATCACTGGAATTACCATGACAAATGTCCTGATTCCATCTGGGAATGAGTTGATTTTCTTAATAGTAGTTGGTATGATGCTATGTTTTTGCTTTAGGTTAAAAATAATGCTGATGTAACATTGATGTTTTAGTTGTTGCTGAGCAGTGCTGCAAAGAGCTGAGGACATTTCAGTTTTCTTAGCTTCTTGTACCGTCCTGCCAGCAAGGAGGGCTGGAGATGCACAAGGAGCTGTGGGAGAACAAATCCAGGACAGCTGACCCAAACTGACCACAGGGATGCTCCATACTATATGACATCATGTTGGACCTGTATTTGCTAGGGGGGCTGCTTCTTCCTGGATCTGGATGGGCATTTGTCAGTGGGCGGTGAGAAATTGCTTTGTGAGTCATTTGTTTGTTGTTGTTGTTGTTATGGTTTGTGTGTGTGTGTGTGTGTAATTATGCATATGTTCATTATTACTGTTATTTTTCTTTTCTTTTTCTGTCTTAGTAAATAGTTTTTATTTCAACCTAAGTGTTATATATATTTTTTCAGTTCTCTCCTCCATCTCACTGGGAGGTGGGAGGAAAGATTGAAAGGCTGTGTGGTATTTAGCTGCCTGCCAGGTCAAATCACTGCAGCAAGGAAGTCTTGTTCTTTTTCAGGCCCTGGAATAACAAATTTATACCTGGATTTTTGGGAAATGAACACAGCACTGTCTTTTAAATAATACTTGTGAAAAAAACTTTCATCCTTAAACCTTGTAACACAGAATGGAAAGAACAGTCTCTTGTAACCTCCTGTATTAATGAAATGTC
The DNA here is from genome assembly GCF_019238085.1 of Lagopus leucura. Taxonomy (NCBI): domain Eukaryota; kingdom Metazoa; phylum Chordata; class Aves; order Galliformes; family Phasianidae; genus Lagopus; species Lagopus leucura. The sequence goes on from NW_024962254.1 coordinate 9,550,128, forward strand.
TGCAAGCTCTGGTCCTTAAAGTCAGTTCCAAGTCAGTGGTTTCAAAACAGACTCTTGGTACTACCAGTGATTAGATTTTGGAGTGTTGAATTTAGATGGGTAGAAAAACACATGCAACAATGCATCAGCATTGCTGTAGTGTGTGCTTTATGCAGAACAGAAAGGTCCCAGGAGCCACTAAAACACCAAAATGTACACAACTCTGAAAAATAAACCCATACATAGAATAAGATCAAACCCATAAAGTTTTCCTTAATGACATGGAAGTAAAATATTTCTTTATGCTATTCTATCTCACAACTTATATGAATAGTCTTTTTCTAATTGGTGTAGGGAAGAAAACAATGGAAGAGCATGCAGTACTTGAAGGGTGAATGGAGAAACAGCTCTTACTGGTCAATTTAATCAGTTATCAGTGTATGTTTATCTGTCTCTATAACCATTTACTTCTGCAAGGACCACATGCTGTTAATAGTCTCTTTTCCTTCTTCATCTCCCTGTTCTGCACAAATTTTTGTCTGCATTTGTATTAATTCAAAGCTATTCAGCAACACTGCTTTAATTCCTCTCAGTTCCATACTGTGTACTCCATTCCTACCCAAAATTACTTCCTCAGCATGAGGCTTTGACTGATCACTTCTTTCTGCCCATTCCTGATTTCTGAAAGATATGATTCTGCCCTTAATTTAACTATTCTACCACAAACACACCCTTCTTTATGTTAATGCCATTCATTTCTTTGAACCAGAAAACTTATTGCTTTTTATTCTAAAAAAATCCTCTTTCTTTTATGGAGTATCTGCTTCATGTTTTAAAATCACTTCACTGAGCTGAGAAAAAGCAGAAATCTTAAAAATAGGGCTGAATGATTTCTGGTCATCAATAGGCTACTGAATGCAGAGGAAGAAAAAAAAGACTGTTGACTTTGTGTGATAAGAGAAAAATACTACCCAGACCTTTACTTCTAGATCCTTGGAAATAAAGTGACCATAAATGAGACTGTGTAATTTTACTTATTTTCTTTGGTACTTATGCTATACACATGGTATCAATGCTGTATTTATAAGTGATCTATCTTGCGGGCTGTTGTATTGGGTTTGCACTGCAACATTTTGGTAGCTTGGGGTGGCATGGGTGCCCTCTGTGAGCAGGGCACAGAAGTGCTGTATGTCAGAGCAGAGTACTTCAACAGGGACCTGGGTACAGCTGGGCACAGCTGTGCCATAAGTAATGCTGGGTGCACCTCTGGAAGAGCAGTTTCACATAGTATTATTATGGCTTAACTTATGCTACCGATCAGCATGGACTTTGACTTAATTAAGCCTCAGGCTCAGTCAATTTATGTCCAAGTGTTTTTTTTGTACTGAAGTAATGTTTACTTATAATCAAGATCAGGATCCCTGTTTTTCTTAACTTTCTGAGTTTTCAGTTTCTGAATACTTAAAAGTTTTTGAATGAGAACTTTCAGAAGACAGATTGGATTTTAAAGCAGTTAAATAGTTTTGGCTCACTTCAAGAAGAACTATGTTCAAGTTTGTAATAGAGATCCAAAAGAACATATAATTGAGCTTCAGCTTCTTGCAAAGCTAGTAAATATACTTAGAAATACACTGCTACCTACTGTGAGCTTAATAGATAATAGTGCACCGAAAATGTTTCACAGGCAGCTGTGTGAGCAGAAATCTGCCATTAAACTATAGACCTTCTTCATCAATTCAGCAATTCATTAAAATATTTCTAATATGCATTACTCATCCCTCTCAAAGGGATACTAGCTTTCTTGCAATTAAAAGATATTAAAGTAAAAAATTCAGATACCAGACAAGAAATTAGCTGTGCAGACCAATCACCTTGTTACTCATTTATTCTTTAATTGACCAGAGTTAAATAGGTATTTTGACAAGGACCTGGTAACTGAGAAGAATAGTCTTGAGCCTGATCAAGGATATGCAATTTTATTCATCTTGTGTAGTCACATTTTGAATAAGTAGTAACAATAATGCACATAGTATTCAGTGTGTTTTAAATCCTTGCATGCTTTTAGCTTTGCATTCAGGGATTAGCTCCCTATAGACAGTAATTTGGCAAACTGCATGGTGAAGCATGACTACAGGGAATAAAACAAGAGTATCTTATTTTGCATTCTAAAACCTCTGGGGAATAAAAATAAGTCAGAAATTGAGGAACATGCTCCAATAAGGGGTGAGCTTGACCTCTTGTTGATATAGAAGGATAGCAATAGCTATTCTGACTTGATGCTACTTATTATTTTGCACTTACATTTTCCTAAGTTCATTTTCCACTTTTTTTTTTTTTTTTTTTGCCTAGATCCCTTTTTTTCTTTGACAAAATGCTGAGTATGTCTTGTCATAGCAAGGATAATGCTACATAATGATATTTTTAGAATAGACTGCAGGCTCCTAATGTAGAATTCAGGAAAGGTTTCACGACAGTAGATTTTGACAATTTCATTGGCTAAAGGTTTTGCTTTTGTATGCAGACAGACAGCTAACTGTACCACCAAGAATTTATCCACAACTAGATTTACGAACTTTCTAATCCTCCTGAAAAGTCTCTGAGTTTCACTGAAATGTGAATTAATCTTAAGCACATTCTACAACTCATAAATGCAATTTCTTCCAGACTTGTTTTACTAAAGAATACATACGGTGAAATCTTGAGTACAAAGAGCCCAGTTGTGCCTGAGTCAACCCTATGCCAACAGACAGAAGATTCTATTTAATCAGAATTTTATGTCCCTTCAGCAAAGTTTTGTTATTTTCAACATAAATATATAAGAGATATTAATAATTCTCTAAATTAAAATAATACCCTGAAGGACAAGAATTTATTATTATTATTTTATTATTATTATCTGAGATATTACACTACTCCATCTTTTTCACTACTTTTCTTTTAACAGTTGAAATTCAGAATATTTTCTCATCTGAGTATACTCTCTTTCACCTATACATACTCTGGTTTCTTGATTTACAACACTGGTGATTTTATGCCAGAGTGTGGTCAGCAGTATTAGGGAAGGGACTGTTCTCTTGTTTGCAGAATTGATGAGGCCCTACCTCATCAAACCTACTGTGTTCAGTTTTGGGCCTCTCACTACAAAAAAAGATACTGAGATGCTGGAATATCTTCAGAGTAGAGCAGCAAGGGTGGTGAAAGAACTAGAAAACAAGTGTTGTGAAGAGTAATCAAGGGAACTGGAGTACTTTAGTCTTGAGAAGATAAGACTGAAGGAAATTTCATCACTCTTTACAGCCTACCTGAAATGAAGTTGTAGGGAGGAGAATGTTGTCTCTTTTTTTGAAATGACAGCTAATAGGACAGAAAAAAAACACCTCAAATAGCATCAGGGGAGATTTAGAGAGGCACTGAAACAGGCTGCCAAAGGAAGTGGTAGAGTCACCATCCCTGGAAATATTTAAGAGATATATGGATATATCACATAGGGATGTGGTTTAGTGACATACTTTGTAGTGGTTGGTGATGGTTGGACTTGATAAACTTAAGGGTCTTTTTCAACCTAAATTACTATATGCTTCTACAACATGCTTGCTTCAACTACATTTCACAGCTTCATTGGGAAATGCTTAATGTCCAGGGATTATTTTATACAGAATATTTTAGTAATACCTGAAGATATTTGTCACTAACAGCCCAAATGTGCCAGGCACTTAGGTAAAGGTTGTAGCAGATAAGGTAAAACAAAACTTTTAAGCTTCAGCACAAGGTATATTCTTTTCCTGTTCTGGAGAAATTGCTTTTGAAAAGGGGGGATTATTTTATTACTATAAGCTGCATTTTGCTTCAACCATAGTCACAAAAAAAGAACTTCCTTAAATCTTGGGTTGGAATTCCTATGAGGTGCATGTCAACTCCCTGAGAACTGGGGAATTGAACTCACTACAAAGCTGTGTTAGTAAAATATTAAGGTTACGGTTAAACAGTGCTGGAACATTCCATAGTCATGATCAGTATTTGTCTGCAAATTATGTTGTGAGAAGCTGGAACAAGATGAAATTGGGCCATTTACCCAAGTAAGCAGAAGAGTTCTGGGCCTAATAATCCATGCTGAGTACCTGGGTAAATACTACTTTACGTCATACAAGCTCATTCACCATATTTCCTCCTACTGTTCAAAAATCGGGTCTTAATTTATAAAAAGGACTGGCGATTTGTAACAGTTTATTCATAAAATTGATTGTTTCTCCAGTTAGAATAATTGATTAAAAGAATTAAGCTATCTTAAATTCAGATTTATCTTACAGCCAGGTTCAGTGGAGTAGTCGTGCTATTCTTTTCAGTTTATAAACCTAGACTTTAGAAATCTTTCAGAAAATATCTGAGAATTTTGTTCCCTCATGTCATTAATTAGTTCCAATGCCCAAGACCAATTTTCAGAAAAGTAGCATTATGAATACTAGTGATGCTCATAATTTTCTAAACCTGTTATCCTAAATTAGACTGGGAGGGATCTTCTACAGACGTGAATTATTAGTACAATCTCTGGTGTATTTTCAACCTACTCTTAAAGAAAACGGCTGGACAATAACCTGAATGCTGCAACAGGCAGTCTGAAGACAGTCATATATTTTAGCTTTGTGAACATAAGTTGTATCACTATCCTCTGTGCCAAAGAACAGTTCCCATTTCGTCTGTGGTTGTAACTACATCAGGGTAACTATTTATCACTTCATAAATTCATATTTGAAGATCAAATAAATAAATATGAATTCTCACAATGAATTTTTTCTGTAAGTAATTTTCAGTGAAAATTTTCACAAATTTTCAGTAGGCAAATAATCTTAGGGCAAGCTGATTTGTGACTGTCAAGTTACAATGATTTAACATACTACACATAAGCTGAGCAAACTCAACCACCCAAGTATAAGCTTTCACCTATACCAGATGGATTACATTTTGAATTAATTTTAGCTTCCATTTTTGTAGGTTATGTTTATAATGAATTTCCTCATGTTCATATGAGGCCAAGATTAATAAATACACATGGTAAAAAAGGATCTGCAAAGGAATTGTTATTTCTCCTTATTAAAATCCTAATAATTGTTTTTTAAATATGCTTAGTAAAATGTCTTGGAATGTTGTTCTTAAATGAGGAATATGAATATTCATTTACTGACTAATCTTTGAATTTTAATTTCATTTAATTAATTTACTCTATTTTTTGTTGTTATACAGTATTTACTTACAGTGGATATTTTAAAATTAATAAATGAATCAATATTTTTTTTCAGATGGTAATGTCTTTCTCTATTTGTTCACATATATAGTAAAGGACAAATATCATATTTAAGTTGTAAAATCATAATTACCATAGTTTTGCAAAAGAAGCTGAAAGTGCAAAGCAAAACATGGTCATATTTAGTCATTTTTCATTACCCATATTGAATATGATTAGAAATCTGATTGAATACTTATATTTAAACTACAGCTATTACCATGTTTTCTTTTCTGATGTTCTCATTAAAGGAGTATGCTGATAACATAATCTTTATGTGTCTCCATTTTCTTTGTGGTCAATCTGTACAATATTTCCTAACACAACTCTAGGCACTTTAAACTGCAGTACATACTCTTCTGTTCACCTTCTCTTTGTATGCTGCAACACATTCATTCAGTGAGCCCCTCTTCTTCTCTAGATTTCTGCCTTCTCCAATTTCCTTTCTTGCTTTCATGCTCCAGTATTATCTGCAGTGCCCACCAGTTCCATCCTCATTTGAACTGCTTCTTCTTCCCTTCCCTTCCCTTCCCTTCCCTTCCCTTCCCTTCCCTTCCCTTCCCTTCCCTTCCCTTCCCTTCCCTTCCCTTCCCTTCCTTTTCCATTTCTTCTTTTCTCTCACTTCATAAATTATACATTCTTTAGTAGACCCTTGGGATAGAAACATGACCATGTGAAAATTAATGAAATCTGCCATTCTTTGCTGCATGGCAGTCCAAATTCAGTGCTATACCATAAAATCTTGATCCCTACTGTGAGTCTCCTCTTATGCGGTAAATTGGAAAGCCACAAGTAGATAGAAGTAGTACATGCTGAGACACTTACAGGTTCCTTTCAAAGTTTAACAAAATTTCTAACAGAGAAATTTTCATAGAATCATAGAATCACCAAGGTTGGAAAAGACCTAAAAGATCATCCAGTCCAACCGTTCACCTATTGCCAATAGCTCCCACTAAACCATGTCCCTCAACACAACATCCAGCCTTTCCTTGAACACCCCCAGGGTTGGTGAATCCACCACCTCTCTGGGCAGTCCATTCCAGTGCCTGACCATCCTTTCTGAAAAGTAATACTTCCTAATGTCCAGCCTGAATCTCATAAATTTTTATAGAATTTTATAGAAGTGCTGTTATAAAGTATCTGTTTTTATCTCATTTAATATATATATGTGAACACATAAACTTTCTATATATGAGACATATGTAAAGTCAATAAACTAAGCCAATTGAAGGCCCAGGTAAGAGTCCTGGCTTTCTCAGTGTACAATTATTGCTTATGTTATTTCACATGTTTAAATAATTTCATTTATGCTGATGTTCTTGCATATGATAGAAATGCAGAACACATTTTTCTTTCTTTGACGCTGTAGCTGATCTTCTACACATTTTACTTTGCTGCTCAACTTGTTCTACATTTCCAGCATCACCGAGGAAAGCTAATAATTTTAGACCTCCCTGACAGCTATTTGTAACCTTGTACTCAGAGTTTCAAGCAAATCCTGACATATTCTTCTCTCAAAGCAGAATATTGCAAAGAGGATAATGTTTAAATGTAATACCCAGGGGCCACATTTGAAATTTGGACACAATCAGGGGAATTAACAACATATAGAAATTGTCAGTACTTTTTAAAATATTTTATTACTCCATAGATTTCTGATCACGTAAAACATTTAGAGAAATAGTTTTCACCTCCGAAAGCCTTCTGTCAAGTTTCCAATTAAATATGGCATAATATGGAGAAAAAATGACCAAAAGGAAAAACGTTATGTCTAAGATTAATGCAACTGTTAAAGTACCAACCATCTGTAGGTGAATATGAAGAAAGAAATGCAACACTGGATTCTCTGATTTAAGAAATAAAAAATAAAATAAAAGGAAAAAGGAAAAGGGATTGTTTGAATTCTGTTTGTTTAGGATAGACTGGTTTGATGTGACGTGCATCAAACCTGTAACATAGCCCCATAGCACAGGCAGGGGACAAGTTAGGCTTCAGCCTAGGGCATGTATCATTCTTAAGAGGAATCTGCACACATTTACTTTCCTAATCCTGGATCCCGCTACCCACTGTTTCCATATGTTGTGTGTCGGTCTGGTAGAAGATGATGACTTTCAATGAAAGATCATGAAGACAGGAGAGGTGTGACGTATATGGAGGCACTAAATCACAAACATGAGTCTGAGACTCAAATAAGGAAGTAGGCTCACCTACACAGTTTCAGCTGTGTAAGCTTTGTTAGCCTGTTACTGTAAGACACTATCTGCCTCATTTACTCTTTTTAATGTAATACATTTCTTATTGATTCTTTGTGTCACAAGACCAAATTTAAACTATGAAACAGCTGAGAGTAACGATTTCCAGAGACAGTTATACTAAAAGAGTAAACATATATGTATCAAGAACTAAAAGTAAATACTCAGTTTACACTGGAAATGGTGTGATTTACAGTGTACAAAATGTTGGATAGGATTACAAACTGCTTCACATTTGGAGTTTTAAAGTACATGCATGCTACCAGTTTTGTCCTACATAGCCTTCTGTATTCAAAGAACTGCTGAAAACATTCCCAGAAGTGGCTTGCTGTCAGTGATGAGCATCAGTATGACACCTGCACTGTAAAGACTTTTTTGAATACTTGGAAATGAAGGTGTTTTCAAAAGAAAGATGATGTAGTTTAGGTGAAGAAATTCTACTCTTGATTTTAACTCAGTGGCATTCCATTCAAGAGCTCTTTTAAAAAGTAAAGACGGTTGACTCATTAGGTAAAAAATGACATTTTCATAGAAGCAAAATCTGTCACTAAATTGCCATAAACATTTTTTTAATGTAGCATATTTTCAGACTCAATCTTGTTCTCAAAAACTGAATTAAGAATGTCCTTTCATTTTCAAAGACATGGGAGGAAATGCTTTACCAACATTATTTAATTATTCCTTGAAGTACATTTTTGTGGTGAAAGTAAACAAATGATTCCAAAATTTTAATTAGGCCATCTTTACTATGGAAGTACTAGCATATAACTCCTCTTCCTTAAAAGCCTGATGAAAAATATATATGTTCTAAAGAAACCATATAAATAATGCTTGTAATGTCCAATGAATTTACAGAGAAAGTACAGTGGATTTGTACAGTGTAATTAAGGGAACGGGAAAAAATAAGCAAAGCACCCTGGATTTCTTGAATAGGAATCTGTAGATAGATTTCCAAAGCAGTGATTTCTAGGAGGCAGAGAACACTGGGATAACTATTACTTTAAGTACAGGTGCAAAAATGACCCATATGAACATCCACGAAAACATGCAGATGTGTCAGGAAATTAGCTAAATAGAAAATTACATAATGTTCCAATATAAAACTAAAATAAAATGCAGGAGGTGGAAGAGAAGTGTTAGGAAAGGGAAAGCCTATCTGGAGATGGAATTAGCAAACTATGCCAAGAGTATAACCAGAAGAGTTTCTACAACTATTTTAACAGTGAAAGGCTGAACAAGGAAAGTGTGAGCAAGATTAGTGTGAGTGTGAGATAAAGCTGAGATACAGAATTATACTCTTTGCTGAGGTTTTCTCCAACAAGGTATCAAAGGCCTTTAGAGTTAGGGACCAAAAAGGAGAACAGCAGCAGTGGTTGAGAGCTGAGTCAGATACAGCTTGCAAGAACTCATCCCAAACAAGATGTCTCAGAAAGGGACCATTATCTATCAGATTTGAAAGGTCAAGGACATCTAGGGAGGTGATAAACACAAATATTGTATGTATTTTCAAAGGAAGTCTAAAGAATAATCCATAAAACAACAGGTTGCTCAGCCTCACTTTGGTCCCTGGAAAGATCATGAAGTCAGTGTCCTTGAATTACATTTCAAGACAAATGAAAAAGGTGATGAGGTTTTGCAGCTTGTAGGCTTATTATTTTATTATTTCAAGGGGTTTTTGTTTGTTTTTTATAAGTTGTTTCATCACTGTCTCCTCAAACACTCTTTACCAAGTTGGGCTACTGCAGACTGGTCAGATAGAAAATTGAATAATAAAAAATTGTTGCATGATCACACCTAGAGACTATGACCAGCTTTGGGACCCCAGTACAACAAAGGTTCTGATAAACTAGGGGCAGTTCAGGGCAGGGCCACCGGATGGTGGGAAATGGGACACTTGCTTTGTGAGAAGTGGGTGAGAGATATGATCTTGTTCAGCCTCGAGCAGAGATGGCCTCAGGGGAACATAACTGTAGCGCACTGTAATTATGTGGAGCCTGGAAGTGTTCAAGGACCTTGGTGATGTTCAAGATGCAACTGGATAAAGCTGTGAGAAACCTGGTCTTAGCCTACAACTGACTGTGCTGTAAGCAGGATGTTGAACAGAAGGACTCCTAAGGTCTGCCCCAGTCTGAGCAATTCTGTGGTTCTCTGAATATTCTGCAGTTTCATGAAAGACTTGAATGTACTGCAGCTTCGAATGAATAATGTTTGGTTCGTGCAAAATTAATTGACTTTTCAGCTCAGGGTGCAGGCATTTGGCATTACAAAATTCTATCTATCATAGCATTTTTATTTATTCAGCCTACAAATGCCTTCAGTGAGCCTAACAAAACCAAACAACAGTCATTTTCAGATCTTAAATAATGAATCATGAATAAGTGAAGCAAACAGATCATAGTAATTCACATAAATAAACTTCCATGAGTGTTGTGGAAACAATCTAATAATGACTACATTTACAGAAACTGGAATCGATTTGAAAATGATATCTAAGAAACCTTCAGTTGAGATTAATTAGATCATTTATTAATGAGATTATTTGATTAGTTCTGCTGTGTATCCCCTACATATTGCAAACAGTGCAGGATTGCATGTGGTAAGTAAAATGCCTTTAGATTATTTGTGCTTTAGATTATTTGTATTCACTAAAAAAAAAAACCTCTAGAAAAGTTATACTGAAATCAGATTGCTTTGCTTTGTCAAAGAGCTTCATTCCATTTCTTTAATTACTACCTCAAATTTCAGAATAGCAGACTGTTTTTCTCCAAAATTTTCATCATCAGACATGACATATTTATCTAACAAGTGGTTTAGAGATTTCAAGAACACATGAAATTCACTTTCTCTTTCCTGAATTACTGGTTGCTCAGTGAAGGAAAAAATTATCCGGCAACATTTATCTGTTTTGCTTATAAGGCAGAATTATGTTAAGTAGTCCAGATTTTCACTGTTACAGTTTTTCTCAGAGACAAGCATATGCATTAGTTCTCTTAACCATACTATATCAAAATGCAAACATCAGAAAGTAATCCTCAGAGAAGCAATTGCTAAAATAATTACACTTTTAAACTACAAAAACATTGAGCCCCAAATCATAAATACTAATAGTCAGACATGATCTGAAAGTACTCAATTGCATAGATATATGTGTTCCTTTGGATATTTACTCTCAAAAATTATCATTATTCTTCTTTTCCTGATTCTTTCCCATTCTGCATACAGTCAGAAGTCTCTCAGCAAACTTCTAAATCTAACTTCTAATTTCTAAGTGTCTTTTAGCCACTTCCAGTCTCTTAATTTTATGCTGCTGTTCTTGTATATACTTAGACCTGAAAACTGAAAAGGAGAATGTTACAGCAGTTCTTAACCGCTCTTTTTTTTTTTTTTTTTTTTTTTTTTTTTTT
>NW_024962254.1:9561140-9588701 GCF_019238085.1 Lagopus leucura
TTTTTTTTTTTTTTTTTTTTTTTTTTTTTTTGCTTAACTCTTTATTTAAATATTTATTTAAGCCATACAGGATGAAAAATGTCAGATACTGTCTGAATTTTTAGAAATTTGAGTCCCTATATGAGATAAAACTGTCCCAAGCCGAGATACCAAAACTGCTTCTACACAGAATAATGCTGATACCAAAGTACATACATTTATTTATAGAGGCATGATATCCAAAGAGAGAGAATTTTCTTTGCAAACAATTCTGTTCCTGAATTGGTGAACAAGGAATAGGTACAAGGAAATGGTTATTTATGCATATAACTGTGAAACCTAAAATTTTCATTTTGGCATAAGCCACTGTGTTGCACAAATACATTTATGGAAGCCAGAAACATTTAATTTAAAAGAGATATGAGGGGTTCAAAGAGGGATTGAACGTGAGTACTCTCATATAAAGGAATGGGTTAATTTTATCTTTTTCAAAGAGTTCAGGAGATTTTTAAAACACCTGGAAGCTGTAATATCATGGCTATGTTTTCCTTTGACCATTATGAAAGAAGTAGAATTATAGGATCATAGGATCATAGAAGCATAGAATTATAGAATGCTTTGAGTTGTAAGAGACCCTAAAGATCACTTAGTTCCAATCTCATGCTATAGACTGGTTGCCCCACATCAGATCAGGCTGCCCAGGGCCCCACCCAAGCTGGTCTTGAGTACCTTCATGTATGGGGCAGCCATAGCTCTCTGGGCAGTCTGTGTAACTGTCTCAATAAACTGAGTAAAAAAATTCCTTGTAATATCTAATACAAATTTCCCCTCTTTTAGTTTTAAATAATTCCCCTTATCAATATCAAACCACATAAAATGTTGGCCTCTGTCCTACTTATAATCTCCATTAAAGTACTAGAAGAACACAATGAGGTCTCTTGGTAGCCTTTTCTTCTCCAGACTGAACAAACCCAAGTCCCTCAATCTTTCTTCATAGGAGAGATACTCCATCTCTCTGATCATCATCATGGCCTCCTCTGAATCCTCTTGAAGAGCACGTCTTGTGCTGGGAGCCCTGGGTCTGGATACAGTACTCCAGACGGGGCCTCACAAAGGCAGAATACAGGGGGAAAATCCTCTCCTTGCTGACCACCCTTCTGTTAATGCAGCCCAGGATACTGTTGATCTTATAAGCTGCAAGAGCACACTGCTGGCTCACGTCCAGATTTTTGTCTATCAGAACCCACAGGACCATCCCCGGAGCTGCTCTCAGTGAGGTCTTCTCTCAGTTTGTGCACATATTCAGGTCTACCTTGACTCAAGAGGAACTCCTTGCAATTGGCCTTTTTGAACCTCGTGGTTCCACTTTTTAAGGCCGTCTAAGTTCCTTTGGATGGCATCCTTCTCTTCTATTTTGTCAACTACAACACTCATCTTAGTGTCACCAGTAAACTTGCCAAGGGTGCACACAATCTCTATCTAGGTAGTTGAAAATGCATTTTGCAAAGGTGTCAAATCTATAGTATTAATAATATTCTGAGAATGTCTAGAAGATCAAAACTCCTAAAGGAGTTAAAGAAACTGATATCTTGAATCCCATTAATTCAATCACTGAATAATAGAATCATAGAATCACAAGGTTGGAAAAGACACAAGATCATCTAGTCTACAATTCTGTGATTCTGTGATTCTGTCTAACCATCCACCCATTACCACTGCTACCACAATCTACTAAATCACATCTTGTAGTTCCTCACCCAGATGCCTCTTGAACACTGCCAGGGACTGCAACCCCACCATCCTCCCTGGGCAGCCATTCCAGTGCCTGACCAGTTCCTGAGAGAAAAAGTTTTTCCTTATGTCTAACCTAAACCTCCTCTGGTACAACTTGTGGCCATTTCCTCAGGTCCTGTTTGTTGCATGGAAGAAGAGGCCAAACCCCTCCTCATCACAACCTCCCTTCAGGAAGTTGTAGATGCAATGAGGTCTCCCTTGAGCCTCTTCTTCTTCAGACTAAATAATTCCAGCTCCCTCAGCTGCTCCTCATAAGCCCTGTGCTCCAGACCCCTCACCAGTTTCATTGCCCTTCTCTGGACACTTTCCAGGACCTCAATGTCTATCTTGTAGTGAGAGGCTCAAAACTGATCACAATACTCAAGGTGTGGCCTCACCAGGGGTAGAGGGGGATGATTATCTCTCTGCTCCTGCATCCTGCACAGAGTTACTTTTTTAAAACTCTTCCCCCCCCCCCTCCCCCCCGCCCCGATCCTTCCAAAATGCAAGACTAGAAATCTACACTTGCATTAGAAATTCTTATAGCATGTCAAGTTCTCTTGGATTTGACAGCACTTGCATGCCAGTTTTCAGAAACACAAGTTTCAAACCCAGAACCTAAAAATCTAAGTTACATCTTTATTTTCTGGAGGAGAAACTAGGTTAAATGTGAGCCTCTAAACATGAAGGAGAGCCCAAATAAAATTCTGTGGAAAAAAAAAAAAAAAAAATTGTCTGTAGAGGTAAGACAAGATGAGATGAGAAAAGGCAAGATGAAAAAAAGAAAACCTACATGGGAATGTCTTTCAGCTGAGGTGAAACAAAAATAATTTAATAACATTGTAAAATGTGATCTTATTAATGTACAAGATTTCAACAATAAATGATCCAAAAATATACAAATATCTAGACTTATTGTAGTAGTGATTGAAACATCAGACCATTTAGAATGAAGTTTATGGAAATTTATGTTAAATCACTGTCTTATGATAATTCAATTATCCAAACACAGTTTATGGTAATAAAGGATAAAATGTCTTCACTCTTAATCCCTTTGGAACTGGCAATCATTTGTAAGTAAGTTTAAGTCAACAAATACGAACCAGTATGTTGATCCTATATTAATGCACAGACTTTACAGAATTCATCTTGTTTTGTTTTCACAGAATCACACACAGAATCACAAGGTTGGAAACGACCTGCAAGATCATCTAGTCCAACCACCCTCCCATTTCTATTAGTACTACAAGCACTAAACCATATCTCATAGCTCCTCATCCAGGCGCCTCTTGAACACTACCAGGGACAGCGACTCCACCACCTCCCTGGGCAGCCATTCCAGTGCCTGACCACCCTTTGAGAGAAAAAGTTTCTCCTAATATCCAACCTAAACCTCCTCTGGTATAACTTCTGGCCGTTTCCTCGGGTCCTATTATTTGCCTGGGAGAAGAGGCCAGACCCTTTTGCACCACAACCTCCCTTCAGGAAGTTGTAGAGTGCAATGAGGTCTCCCCTGAGCCTCCTCTTCTCCAGACTAAACAATCCCAGCTCCCTCAGCCGCTCCTCATAAGACTTGTGCTCCAGACCCCTCACCAGTTTCATTGCCCTTCTCTGGACACGTTCCAGGGCCTCAATGTCTTTCTTGTAGTGAGGGGCCCAAAATTGAACACAGTACTCGAAGTGCGGCCTCATTCAGGCGATCATAAATATACTTAAGAATGCTGCTTTATGAATTATCAACATATTTCCTAGGACTGTGTATTTGTTAGTGGTTTTCTCTTTGAACTGTATTCTTACCTCTCTTAATTTCACAGCAGAGATGTTTCTCTTCTACAAATATCATACAAATAATCAAACATTTTATTTTGTACTGTTTTAATAGAAATTTTATGAGATAGTAGCTTATCTATTCCATTACAAGATCTGAAATATGCTTCCACCTTCTTGAAAGCAAACCTCATTGTGATTATTGTATTTGAATTTCCTATCTGTTTTCATTTTTCAACATAGGCAGACAGGCAAAGAGCTTCTCATTTGCATTTGAAGTTTTCACATTAATTTATTAACACTGTTAACTTGCATCTTCCTTTAAATCATTAGTTTATGTTACATGATAGCAATGTTCTTGTAGACAAGCTGATAAAGTACAGATTAGGTAAATGAACAGTGAGGTGGACTGAAGACTTGCTAAACAGCCAAGCACAGGGGTGACACGATGAGGAGCACAACGTTCACAGGAAGGTCAGTTATTAGTTGTGTTTGCCAATATTGTCAAAAACATTCATCAGTGGCATGGATGACAGGCAGAGCGTACCCTCAGTATGTTTGCAGCTGACACAAAACTGACGGTGTGGACAGTTTACCCACCATTTGTTTTGAGCAAAGAGCAACTTCATGAAAATATTTTCCACTGTGTAAATTGTGTATTAGCAGAAAAGACACTTTTATCACAAGTGTTTTCCCTTGTATTTACTGAGCACTGCAACTGTACATTAGTTATGCTGCTCTGTTCAACTTGAGTGAAACTGTTTCTTTACCGGTGATTGAATTATTGTGGTTTTTTTGCTTCTAAGTAGCACATCAGCATATCATATTCTTGTGCACCACTCATTGGTATGATAATCAACTTCAAAACACTGTAACTATTAAAACAGCAGTATTCAGTGTAAGCAGTAAATATAAAAGCAATTATCAAAGGGGAATACAGAAAAGCACATCATGTTGCAGGGGTTTATATTAAATAGAGAAAAAAAATTGTAGTAAATGTCTTGCTTTTGAAAAGCTAGATTACAGCCAGCTTTCTATGATCAGGAGCAATCTGCTCCAATCTTATGTGCAGAAAGAAAGGTGATGGTAGCCTTTGGCATATCTTACATTAGAAGTGATGTCTAGCATACAGAATGTGTAGAGTAGCTGATGAGATGCACTACAATAAATACTTACATGGCATGGAGGAAAATAAATTAAAACAGAGCCCATCAATATTCTGTGTTCATAAAAATATGAAGCTAAATCCAGGAAAGGACCTAAGCACTTCCCTAAGTCTCATAAGACTTTCTCATTTGAAATCTACAGCACTCAGTTCAATGTATTGTCTCCCTCTGATATACCACAAAGTATTCATAGAGCACAGCAAGCCGGTATCGTACAGGAGACAGCAAACAGACTTCATGAACATTACTGAGCAACTCATCCAAGCAACCACTTTGACAGCTGGAAACTTTTTCCTTTACTGAAGGCTTGTGCTTCAGCCAGAAAAGTAGTCTAATTTCATATCAGGGAAAGCAGGATTATGGGAATATTTTCTGGTGTCTGTCTTCAAGAGTTTTCCAACAGCCAAAACAAAGTCATTCCTCAGCATCCTCTTCTCTGTGACAACTTTGATGCTAACAAAATTCACTGAGTAAAATAGTTCTTGTGAAAGAAGTCCACCTTTTATCGACATCCTAGATGATTTATAATCTAAAATGAACTACACAATGCAAAACTACCTTTTAACAGAAATACATTTCCTTGCTTATAATTGTGATGTCCAATACTGATAAATCCTTAAGCCAACCAAAAAAATACACCTGTAGTAAGCTATGGTGACAGCCTCTTATTTAGGCAAATCTCTACAAACTATCTTTTAAATTCCATTAGGAAACTATTGGGAAAAAAAAATCCTTGTGAAATCTCAGTCCTTTGTCTTGTGGCAAGAAAAGTTTAGAATATTATACAATATTATATAACATAAAAATAAAAAATACAAATAAATGTATAAATACATAAATATACTACAAATATTATTACATTATTACATATAATGTATGAATTAATATTATATATAAATAATAAAAATATTCTATAATATAAAATATGGAAATCATATTTGATCACTGATCCCTTGTTGAAGGACAGAAATTGTTTATCACTGTTACATTATTCCCACAGTTGGAATCTAAGAATAAAATGTAGTTACATATCTTAAGTGTAAACCATATGTTTAAAGAAATGTATTTAAAGTCCTATTTTCCTGATTTCATGAGCATATTCTCATGTTCAGCTTTCCCAGACTGGCACTTCACCATCTCCACTGCCACTGCAATTACTCCCTCCACACTGAGAATCAACATCTTTTTTTTCAACAATCTTGTTAATTGCTTTCAAATGTAGGTATTACTTCCATATTTTGTTTTCTTTCTTATAAGCACCTGTAAAAGTGCTTTTTTTGTATATTTTAATGTGAGAGAAAAAAAGATATTTTCATCTGACATGAAAGAAAACATTTGTCTTGTGTTTTGTTTTCTTCCCCCACGCTCTTTAAAATTTTATTATTACTATTTCAGTTTAAAGATGATTAATTATTACAATATTATTATTATTATTGTTATTGTTGCTATTGTTATTTCTCTGTCAGCCATGTGTTTTGGTTTAAATGGTAATTATTTCTGTGACAGATCTGGTATAACAAATGGCTGCTATGATCCGGTTTCTTCTCAGATTGAGAGCAGTCAGCAGCCACAGCAACAGCTGAATCTTCACTGTACAGGAGGTACAATCACTGCCAGAAAGTAGACTGAGAATCAGAAAAACATGTCTGAAAACCAGGCACAGAAATGCATCTTACACTATGAGGGCAGCTCAGACGGTAATGTCTCCTTATTCTGTTATGTCGGCCCACAACATCAGTGGAAGAAGGTGGTGGTATGGCAGTAGAGGCTGAACCTTCCCACCAATATTCTGTTACATTTTGTTGCTGTGACAGATGGCAATAGAGGGACAGTCTAACAGAATGGCATCTGACATAGAAGCGCACATGAAACAAAGGTGTATAACTCCTCCATGTGGAAAAAGTTGCAACCATTGACATTAATTGAAGTTTGCTGAACTTTTATGAAGGCCCAACAGCGAATGACAGATGGACTGCATTGAAAATGGCTAGTTTTTCCTAGCAACAATGTTGTAACAGCAGCTGTGAAACACTGGGTCACGCTCACTGATGCTGACTTTCACGAATGTGACATGCAGGCTATAGTTCACTGATGGTGAAAATGTATATCTAACAGTGGTGACTGTGCTAAAAAGGGTGCTTTGCAGCTGAGAACTTTCTCTATCAAATATTGTTACTTTTCTGGTAATAAATATGAGGCATTATTTTCAGAGCAACCAACAGACATCAATCAGTATCCTGGAAATACAGGGCATGGTTTCTAACTCCTGACTTCTCTGTATTCCCTTCATAATCAACCTGTGCTTTAACCATCATTGACTCAAAAATGAGTTGCACTAATAATTAAAATATTTATGATTTTCTCATGCATACAACATTCCGTCACATTATGAAGATTATCCAAATGCTCTTCTTTTTCTTCTATCCATGAACACCTACTCCCTCTGGGATTTACTGAACTATTACTTCACTTGCTATCATTTATAGTGTTACTGAGGAAATCTGAATGTAGCCTTTGAAATGTAACTTGAGCTACAGTCAGCATCCATTCCACTTAAGCTCTTGCATTAATTTTATTGTATTTGTAGCTACCACTATCTTGAATACTTCTGTTCAGCTTTAAAGTCCCTGTGTTTTCAAAAAATGTCCTTTCACTCCAGTACTCCAAACTGTGAATGCACATGGATTTAAAACTGGAAATGTTTTCCATGGAAAATAAATAAAAAGGAATAAGCAACTGCATTATTTTAATATTTACGTTTCAAAATTTTCCATCTGAGTTTCTGATACTAAATTTCTTATACTGCAGTAATAATGAGTTTCTGTCTTGCAACAATGATATTTAATTCAATTGCCATCAAGTGCTGATCACTGTAATACTTAAGACCCTTACATTCTCTGAGGAGTTACTCTCTGCAGTTACTATGATGTGCTTCATCTATTTGAAAGTTTTTACACTTCAGTGAGCTTCTTTTTGTTCTCATCTAATCTTAGAAACAAAAGCATTTATTTTCTTCTGTTATTATTCCTTCATAAATAAGTTATTTTCCATCATATGCTATGAGATCTTAGCTTGCTTTGTTCTTGTCATGAAGTCAACAGACAATCCCTCCTGTATGTGTTACATATTATTTGGAGACGGTCATTCTGTGTAGCTACTCTAGAAATTCTTTAATGATTTAGATAGAAATGGTGAAAAAGCATAAAGAAACTAACCAGCATCTAAACTTATGTCAGCAATCACTTGTAGATGGCAAAAAATTGGGAAAAGAGTCTGATTCATAGCTACTGTCTTTCTGTTTTGAGCGTACTTGATGGGTGTAAAAATGGGCAGAAAGGAATCTCATGAAGTTCAATAAAAGGAAAATGACAACACTATTCTTTGGGAGAAATAACTTCAGGCACCAGGATAGGCTGTGGGATGTTGCTTCAGAGAAGGACATGGAAATCTTGGTGAATGCCAAGCTGATCATCAACTGGAATTGAGTTCTTATGACAAAGGTTAACAGCCTCCTGGACCTCGTTAGAAGAAGCATTGCTAGTGAGCTGATGCAGGTGATCCTTCTGTGCTCAGCTGTGCTGAAAGATGTCTAGAGTACTATATATGATGCAGGGCCACAAAGATGATGAAGGTCATGGAGCACCTGTCATGGGGGGACAAGCTGACAGAGATGAGAATTCTCAGCCTGGTAAATAGAAATCTCAAGGGGTTCTCATCAGTAAATACTTGATAGAGTAGCTAAAGACTGTGGAATCATATTCTTTTTAGTACTATTAAATGACTGGACAAGAGGCAATTGACATAAACTGAAGAGCAGAAAAATACTGAAAGAAGTGGAGCCTCCATCTTTGGAGGTATTCAAAACCAGACAGGACAGTTTCCTGAGCAGTGTTTTGGATGATCATGATTTGAACAAGAGAGTTGAACAAGGAAATAGCCAGAAGGCTTCTCCTACCTCTACAATCCTATGATTATGTAATTCTATTATTTGTGCAGATACAACTTACCTTAATTCTTTGTGTAGGTAAATAAAATGCTTTGACTATTCCGTGAGACGTTAACTCTTGTGCTTATTTTATAATGTTAACTGTACTGCAGGAAAGGAGAAATTTCTGAGTTATGGCTACTACACTCGACAACCTCCCATTTGTAAAAGCCTGAATTTTTCATCCCTTCAGATACTGGTCTAGATGTGTTTTCTTGTCACTGCCTTAAAAAATTCATGTAGTCATTCTGAAAGACTTTTCTGTATCTCACTTGAATTTCTCTGAGATAGGTGCTGAGATGATCAAATTTTAGGAGATTTCTGGTAACATACAGAGATAAGGTTTCAAGGCTTTTGGAAGAATTTGCATTAAAGTCAAGTTCCTGATTACTTAGAATAATAGAATCACAGAACATCCCAAGTTTGAAGAGACCCACAAGGAGCATTGACTCCTGGCTCTGCACAGGACCACCCAAAACTCAAACCCAATGTCTGAGAATGTCATTTAGATGCTTCTTGAACTCCGGCAAGAGCAGTACCATGACCACTGCTCTGGAGAGCCTGTTCCAGTGCCTGACCATCCTCTTGGCGAAGAATGTTTTCCTAATATCCAACTCAAACTTCTGTTAACACAGTTTCAGGCTACTCCCTTGGGCTATTTTAATTCTAGTTTAATCTCACTGTAGTTTTCTAAGCTATTAGTTGTTGGAATGAGTAACATATTTTTCTTAATTAAGGTGAGGCTAAGCAGATCAGAAGAACAGAATATAAACTAAAATCTGTTGGAGTTAGGTACATAGGTCATAAGAACTTCAGCACTTTAGGTAGTAAGTAGTGCCTAAAATCAGATGGTGAGAAACATCTCTCAAGAATAAAGAGGATATTAGCTTTAGTACAGTAATGAATAGTATACTATAGTATATAATAAAATAGTATAGCATAGCATAGTATGGCATAGCATAGCATAATATTGCATAGTATAGAGTAGGACAGTATAGTAAAGCATAGTATAATATACTCAGGATTACATTCAAAACAAATTGGAACCTTGAGTATGAAAGTGATATTTGAAAGGAGAAATTCATAACTGCATTTACAATCTGCTGCTAGGGGAGAAAAAGATATTTTAGAACCTGATCTGTCCTACACATTACAGATGTTTACTGAAGTGAATCCCAAACCAAAATATCTATTTCTCACCAAAACTCCAAAGGGAGACTCAATGACTAGCACAAATGTAGGTTCTACATTGTAAATAGTTACTAATATCTAATTAAAAATTAAGCACTCAATTGTCCAGAAGTAAAGTATATTCAAAAAGTCTTTCTTCCATTTGCTAAATTTACTGTGCATGCAGCACAGAATTAGGATTCTTAATGAAACTGATATACACAAACATTGCTTATAGTAGTCATTGTGTAATGTTTCACTAAGGGGAAAACAGAATCTGGAAACTTTCCCAAATCATACATCTGTTCCTTTTAATTTATTGCTCAGAGGAATGAGAAGACTAAAGATTCTAAACTGGATACATTTACTAAAAATGAATATATTTATTAATAACTGATGCATTCTCTCTAAATCATTTAAATGATCCTTTATTACAGAGAAGAACTAGCTAGCTACACGTTAAGCACTAGAATTGTGGCACTTTTGAACTAGAACAATAATTAAAATAATGGAATATTTTCCATGCTTCAGAAGTTTTAATTGGGTCTACTATGGGTTCAAGAGAGGACAGTGACATATAAAAACACAGAAGGTAAATTTAAATTTGACATATTCCAATTCCGTAGCTTTGGGTTGGTTTGGAATGGTTTTTAGTGATGAAACAAATGAACATAAAGATGTGATCTTTTCTTTGGGGCCCAAATGACACAAAGACAAAAAATATGTTATTGCAAAATACCTTCAAAATTTTGCTGTAAATATTGTCTTAGAGAGTAGAAAGCTACTTGTTGCACTCCTGGATAAAAATGTTTCATATGCTGATTTCTTGAATGAACTGCAAATTATAATTACATAGGGAAACATGGTGGTGTTAAGCACACCTAAAAATGTTACTGCAGTTACCTTAATTGGGAAGATAGGTTGGTGAGGATAGGTTGATAAAGCTTCTACTAAAAAAATCATGCAGCTTTTCCATGAATACAATTTATATTATTATTACTACTTTATCAAATAATGAAAAGTTTTTTCCTTTTGTGAGTTATTTCCTCTAGATTTTCTCATGATATTTTGTTCTCTGGAAATACACTGCCCCTCACTGCACTATCTGTAAGCTAGAATGTCTAGAAGTTGTACTTTTTCACTGTTTTACTCTTGGGGAATTCATTAAAAATTATGTAATCACCCTACTAACAGCAAAAAATATCCAAAAACCAAAAACAAAACCAGGCAAATGTTTTTCACTTTGTAGACTGATAAAAAATGAGTGTTGAGGATAATTCTCAATTTCAGAATTTCAAATCTGGAGTAGCATAGGGAGTTTGCTTGGTTTTCAGCTCTTAGCCTTCAAAGCCTCCTAACATTTACATTCTAAAAGTATTTTTCCTTTCTTTCCTTCAGTGCATTCCTGTCCTTTCTTTCCCTCCCCTTCCTTTCTTTCCTTCCTTTCCTTCTTCTTTCTTTTTCTTTAAGAGAAGAACTCACTTATTTTCTTAGTGTCACAAGGTCAGGGTTTTTTACTGCTGTTTGCTGTCATAGTGGTCATCACTTTGACAGTTCACCTATGGCTGTCTTTGCTTGTTGCCACATCAGCCAATACATTTTCATAACTATTAGATACTCTTTTTTTTTTTTTAATTATTATTTTTTTTAAGTAGGTAATTTCTACTTAATTTATTTCTAAAAAAAAAAAAAAAAGTACATCAATAACTAACAAGTCATTAGGGGAGGACAAGCAGTTTCTTAAATACATCTAAAATGCTTTTCTACCACAGCTCTCATTTTTATGGCAAATGAATAATGTGTGATCTCTTCAAACAGCTGGTAACATGCGAGACACCAAGGAAGCCTTAGCTTGTTTAGTATTCAGCATGAGACAGAGAGTTTCTAGATGGGATTAGGGAATTAATTAAACAGACGATGTTTGACAAAGGTAGCTGACTATTGGGTTGAGTAGGAGTGACCCAAATATAATAACCTCTAAGTACGCAAGGCACCCAGCCATAGGGGAAGCCAGCAAGGATAATGTAAGAGAGAGACAGATAACCATTAAAATTTCTTAAAAACGTCTCTGAAAGAAAAGAGAAGTGGAAGGAAATGAATCAGCAAAGATATAGCTATTTTGAAAAGAGATGGCAAACATGAGAAAAAAAATCATTTATCACCTCTGTGTCTGGCAAGATTATGATGCAGATCCTCCTGGAATCTATGTTAAGGCACATGGAATATAAAGCAGTGCTTGGTGACTGCCAACATGGCTCTACCAACAGCAAATAATGCCTGACAAACATGGAGGTCATCTATAACAGGATTAAAACATTAGGGAATAAGGGAAGAACAGCTAATGCCATCTATCTGATCTTCTGCACTGTATTTGGCACTGTCCCACATGACATCCTAATCTCTAAATTGGATACAATAATACGTTGGATGGATTATTTCGTGTGTGAGGAATTAGCTGGATGGTCACATTCAAAGTGTTGTGTTCAATGGCTCATTGTCCAAGTGCAGACTTGTGGTGAATGGCATTCCTCAGGAATTGGTACTGGGACCACCACAGTTTAAGATGTTTCTTGTTGACATAGGCAGTGGCAGTAAGTGCACCTTCAGGGATTTTGTGGATGACACCAAGCTGTGCAGTATGATGAGCACATTGGAAGGAAGGGATGTCATCCAAAGGGAACTTGACAGGCTGGATACGTGGGCCTGTAGGAACCTCAGGAAGTTAAACAATGCCAAGTGCAAGATCCTGCACCTGAGTTTTGGCAATCCCAAGCATAAGTACAAGCTAGGCAAAGAATACACTGTGAGCAGCCCCATGAGGAGAAGAATTTGGTGGTGTTGGTTGATGAAAAGGCCAGTGTGACCTGGTAAAGCCCAGAAAGCCATTCTTATGCTTAAAGGAGGTAACTGTCCCCTTCTACTCCAGTCATGTGAGAGTATCTGGTAGTCTTTGTACCAGGAGTACCACATTCAACTCTGGGGCGCCCCCAGTGAGAAGGATGTGAATCTGCTGGAGTGAGTCCTGAAGGTCACAAGGATGATTAGAGGGCACCTCTCCAATGAAGATTACCTTAGAGTTGGAGTGGTTCATCTTGAAGAACAGGAGGCTCCATGGAGATCTTAAAGCAGTCTTCCAGTACATAAGGGGTACCTACAAGAAGGCAGGAGAGGGACTTTATCAGAGAGTGTAGTGATAGGAAAAAATGTAATGGCCTTAAATTAAAATAGAGTAGATTTAGATTAGATATTAAGAAGAAATTCTTTACTGTGGGGGTGGTGAGGCACTGGAACTGATTGTCCAAAAATGCTGAGGATGCCTCACCCCTGAAGGTTTTCAAGGCCTTTCAAGGCCTCCATGTTGAATGGAGCCCTGGGCAATCTGACCAGTGAGAAGTGTCCCTGCACATGGCAGGGGGGTTGAAAGTAGGTCCCTTCCAACACAAACCATTCTGTAATTCTACGGAAAAGAAAAGAAGAAAAAAGAGAAAAAATGAAAATGATGACACTGTAAGACAGAATATTCAAAGGGGATAAGATCTTTCAGTTAGCAGAAACAGAATTCTGAGGAAACTGGTAGAAGAGCAGGATTGCAGAGCAGTAGGTGATTTTGGGGTAGTTTGGTTTTTTTCGTTATTTTTATTTTAGGGCAACCTAAAATTTTGTGCTTCCTGTATTTTCTGCTTACTCAAAACCAGTATTCATCTGGGAGCCATACAACTAGAGGAGTAATAAGTCATTCAGCTAGGATAAGACAGTCTTATATATTAATATGTTGTTCACACTCTTAATAGATTTTGAGTGGAATTCTGACTTTAGATAGTACTTAACGAATCTATTTTTATTTATTTATTTATTTTTAATTTTTGAACAGTGACCAGTCTTGAAGGGAGGTAGAGCTGTAAACGAGATCTTAACGCAGAAAGCTTCCCCAGTAAAACAAGCATAAATATTATAGCGATACGCACATCTTTGAGGGAATAAATACCCCCAAACATCTTCATGGAACCCATTGAGTGAAAATTGTTTCCTGCCAAATTGCCAGGAGCTTAAGCAGGAGCTAGTGCTGCCTAATGCCAAGTTCAGCTAAAGAATTCTTTGGCAGCTGCAGACCAGGATTTTTTCCTGCATTTCAAGAGAGTCAATAGGGCTCTTACTTCTCTAGGTGTTTATCCCACAACATTGCTATTCTTTTTTTTTTTTTTTATGTCTCAGATTGAATATCTTCAGGTGCAGTTGAGAAGTCATAGCAATATATCCCATCTGTATCATAAAGAGAACTATATAGTGATATTATGTAACTTGTTAATTAGAATAAGATTTCATACAATGTTATGAAAAGAAGAAAAAACAATTTTCGGCAGTAAGCTTTAATATTATTAACCCTGTGCTGCACAATGACTGTGAGAATGCAACCTTCTCTTCACTAAGTTTTCAGTATGGTAAATTTGAAACACCTGGCTTTTTAAAAACTACTGAATTGACATGGAAAACCTAATACAATTTGCTATAGAATATTTAATGTTTCATAATAATAGTAATAAAAATTGTATTTAAATAGCATTTAAATTTTATGTTCAAACAATTCTCTCATTATAGAGAGGCTTTGTAGATCTCGACAAATCAAAAGTATGGACAGTCATCAAGCACACACAGTTCAAAAAGATCAAGGGCTCAATACTGCATGAAGGATGAGATAATCCTGGATATGTATACAGAGATGGAGACAAACCTGCTGAATAGCTAATGTGCAGAAAGGGATCTGAAGGTCCTGGATGACGGTTGACTGTGAGTGTCCTGGCAGCCAAAAGGGCCAACTGCACCCTGTGGTACATCACATGCAGCACTGCCAGTTGGGCGAGGGGAGGGATTGTGCAGTCTCACCTTCAGCACTGGGTGTAGTTTGGATGTCACAATGTCAGAAGGACAAAAAGTTCCTTGAGAGCACCCAAAGGAGAACTGTTAATACCACGAAGGGTCTGGAGGGCAAAATATGTGAGGAATAGTGGAAATCCTTTGGTTTCTTCAGACCAGAGAAGAGAAGGCTGAGGAAGAGGCTTCATAACAGACTACAGCTCCTCTGCATAACTTAAAAAAAATGTTGCAGATTTTCTTGATGGCAAGTTTTATAAGAAGACATCAATTTTAGATTTATTGACATTAGGTTACTGAATTTGAGCAAACATAATGCATAATAATCAGAAAGTGTTCATAGATCTTTAAAAATAATCCACATCAAATATAGAAAAAATCATAATTTACTTTTTCCTCTAGGTTTTTTTTTTTTTTTTTTTTTTTTTCCAGATAATTTCTTTTATGATATCCTTACATTTGAGAAATTTAGCTTATAGTTCAACAGACATATGGATACCCTGAGGTGATAGTATTTGATAATTGTGATGTGGCTTTGAATTTGTTTCATCACACAGTGATTGAAACATCTAAAGAAAACATATGCAGTTTAAGAGTCTTTCAAAAATTCAGGAAACAGACATACAACAGAACTATTAATACAATGTTATAGTAATTTGTAATATGTATATGTATATGTGCATATATCTTCTGATAGAGAGGATGCAACACCTACTAATCAGGAAGATAAATGTATGCGCAAATCATTCATGGAAGTTTTCAGAAATAACTGTAAAAAATCTAAGTATTTTAAGATCCCTTATTTAATACTTAACCAGAAAAAAGTCAAACATCTCAGTAAAACTTGGCAGCAAATTAAACATTTTTTCAAGTGGAGGAAAGTGGAGTAATGAAGCTATTAATTAAAAGAGTAGATGTGTAATTACAAAGCACAGAGGCGTGGATACAGAAAGATCTAGCAATTTAACACACCTCATAACAAATAAAAATAATAATTAAAAATATATATAAAATTAATAGGAATACATTAAAAATGTCTTACCAACATGCCTGCTGTAAGCACCAGTCTTTAAATGTTGGAAGTATAAACTATGACTGAATTATTCTATGAAGTGAAATGAATTTTGTAGGATCAGCTCCAGATCAGAAAATAGTGTAGGGCTCAAACCTTTATGATTTAATTCAACACAACTGACAGAACTGTTCACAAGGTCTCCACAACTAAGCCCCCTTCAGTAAAGGTTATTTATTGGACAGCGGGGTCAGAGAAAGTTTTAAAAATAAAACTAGTTAGCTCAAACATTCACTTTTCTGTAAAATGATCATGCCTGCCGTGCAACATCAGCACAGCTTTTTGCCATGTAATATAATAGTTGAAGGCTCTTATTCCCTGCCCTAGTGGATTCTGAGTGCTTACTGATATACAGTTGATACTGATAAAGAAAGCTAATGACTGCATGTGACTATGCATCCCTCTTTATGAGGTTTCAAAAATAACTACATCCCTTTTTTCCTTAGGCATGGGAAGAGTTCATCATTTAGTCTATGTCTTTCTCTAGTCAATAATTAATTTAAACATATAATAAAGAGAACTAAATAAGAATAACTAAACCTAGCTTCATCTGACATCTGTTGACTAGATTTTTATTTAGGCGTGTAGGCAATTAGGTGGATTTGCAGGTATGTTCCAGAAATTGTTCTATTTCTGCACACCTGAACCACTGAAAATGGCTCAGAACTATTTTAAGAGAGCTACATACCAATTAGAATAGTACATTAAATGGGACTGGAGCTGTGGTATGTCCTTAGGCCTCCTAAACATGTACTACGCCCGATGAGCTCATGAAGTAGCTGTGACAACTCATGCTGGCAGACATGCTTTCATGGATGGTCTATATATGCCTTTACCTGCATTGTAGGTAGAACAAAGAGTTGCAACTTTAAGAGGAAAAAATATCTTTAAAAACCTCCTGATCTCTTTGAGAGAATCTCACAGGAAATTTTAATGTTTCAGAGACACCAGGAGGATTGTATCCCTAGAGCTTCTTGTTTCTAAAAGCTGTTGACAAGCTCAGGGGAACAATTACTTCCAACAGAGTTGTTGGTGTTTGGGAGGAAAGAGAGCTTCTGCACAAGCAAAGAAAGATGTAGCAGTCAGAGACTGCAGAACAGCCTTTTGATAAAGTTTATTCTTTTCATGGTTCATCATCCAGCTCCCACATTTGGACATGTTTTTAAATGTCTGTAGGCAATGTATCAAAAAACCAACAAACAAGAAACACTGTAGAGTTGCTTTATCTCTTGACTTGACCAGAAAGGACTTGCGGGTACTGGTGGGTGAGAAGCTGGACGTGTCCCAGCAATGTGCCCTTGTAGCCCAGAAAGCCAACTGTATGCTGGGAAGCACCAACAGAAGCCAGCAAGGCAAGGGAGGTGATCCTGCCCCTCTCCTCTGCACTGGTGAGGCCTCTCCTGGAGCACTGTGTTCAAATGTGAAGACTTCAGTACAGGTGACACATGAAGATGTTTGAGCATTTCCAGAGGACCACAAAAATGCTCCGAGGCATGGAACACCTCCCCTGTGTGGACAGGCTGAGACTGCTGGACAGGCTGGGGATATTCAGCCTGGAGAATAACAGGCTCCAGAGAGACCTGAGAGAGGCTTTTCAATACCTAAAGGAGAGCTGCAGGAAATAAGGAGATAGACACTTTAGCAGGGTCTGTGGTGATAGGACAAGGGAAAGTTTTTCAAACTAAAAGATGGAAGATTTAGATTGGATATTAGGAACAAGTCTTTTACAATGAGGGTGGTGAGACACTGTAACAGGGTTGCCTGGAGAAGATGTGGAAATCCTGCTCCTGGAGACTTTCAATGACATGCTGAACTAGATTGTAAGCAACTTGATTTAGCTGTAGATGTCCCTGTTTGTTGCAGGGGGTTGGTTTAAATGACTTTTAGATGTCCTTTCCAACTTAAACAATTCTATGATTCCATGCTATTTGATCAGTGTTCAGCAATAACATGAAAATTGTTGGCAATGCTCTTTAATCCATAAATGTGAATCACCGTTGGTTCATTATGAGGAAACTAAACCCCATTCCAGAAAGACCTACTGTAGAAGTTCATCTTATGCAGTTTTGGGCACCAGAGTTATAAGAAGGACTTAAAACCACTAGAGAATAACCACAGGAGGGCTATTGTGGTAATGAAGGATCTAGAGGGTAAGATGTATTAGTACCAGTCTAGGTTCCTCGGTCTATTCAGCCCAGGGAAGAAGAGACTGAGAGGAGGCCTCATTGCAGTCTACAGTTTCCTTATGAGGGGAATGCAGGGCAGATGCTGATCTCTGTTCTCTGGTGACAGTGGTAGGACTTGAGGGAACAGCATGGAGCTGCACCAGAGGAGAGTCAGGTTGGACATTAGGAAAAGGTTCACCATTGAGATAGTGGTCAGGCCTTGGAACAAGCTCTCTACAACGATGATCACGGCACCAAGCCTGGCAGAATTCAAACAGCATTTGGACTCAGAAAATGGTTTAAATTTTGGATAGCTCTTTGTGGAGCCAGGAGTTGGACTCAGTGATCTTTGTATGTTCCTTCCAACTTAGACTATATCTATAATTCTATGATTCTATGGTCTCTGAATAAGCAGTTGGGCTAGATGATCTCCAGAAGTATCTTCCCACACTTCTGTGATTCTTCAGTTCCATTCTTGCATCCCAAATCCTATGCTATGTGAAATCATTATGTTTTTAATGATTGCCTTTATCTGTTTTGTGACCACTTGAATGTCATAAGATTGCTCAATACTCTCACCATGACCCCCAAAATCAGTTCCTGTACAATGTTTAATTTATAGAATTATGAACCACAAATGTTTAAACCTGAAATAATGCACTTGAACAATGAACATAAGCAAAGAATATAAACTATAATCACCTTAAACTGTCGAAACCCATTTGGTAATATCCAGGTCAGCAGACAATTTTAACCAATAGATTATTTTACAATTACTGCTATCTTGCTTTGTAACTTGACAATAACTTGGCCTAAATTTCTGTCTCTATTTCTCCATCATGCCTTGAGGGACACTGTCTTGTTTTTATGTTTGCAGAGGAAAGGAAATTATTTTTCTTATAACTTAAAAAAAAAAAAAATAGAAAAAGAAAAAAGAAAAGAAAAATCTCACTCGACGTAAAACAAAACCTTTCATTTCAGTTTAAGACAAACAAGATTTAAAGAATACAGCATCATAAAACTCACAATGAAAAATTATCAAAATTGCTCTAAAGCTTTAAATCATTACAGTCACATTGTCATCACCTTTTTTTTTTTTTTTTTTTTTTTTTTTTTTTTTTTCTATTCTAGACATATTTTAACTGGTATAAAGCTAGAATTTGCATGACCCATGTCCTGTACAGTTTGAAAACCTGATTACTTATTTTCTTTATGTTTTTTTTAATTATTTTTTTTTTTTTTAATTCTATTGGACAATGGATGTCACTGAAATTAGATTAACATCCAGGAATGTACATATCAGATCATTTGCAACAACAGTCCAAACTCGTGTTTACTCACATCAAAATAACTTTTTAAGGTATTAGACAAAACTGACAAACCAAGTTTTGAAAAATTACATGTTGCTGGCATTTCTAAAATGTTACGTTTTGAAATTCAGTATGATATTTTTGCAACTCAGTTAATGTCTGTTGTATGCTTTCTATCAAGTATTGTCCTAAGACAGTGGTGTAGCAAAACTGTTCCATTGCTGTAGCAGAACAGAGACCCCAACTCTGTAAATGGGACAGCCTCCCAGCTAACTTATTGCAGTATGTATTCAAGATACCAAGGATGAAGAAAGCTTTATTCAACATGTATACGTCTACAGCCTGTGAGAGATGAGGCAACCTGCTTGTCTGTTTCACTTTGTCATTTTTTCTGTGAGAAAATGGTAGGGGTTTACAGCACTGTAGAATGAGACTGCTCATTGAGAGCTGATACAAAAATTAAAGGAGGTAGTTACCTCCTGCCACTGCAAATAAATGAAATTCAAGGACCTTTTGAGAGAGGCTTGATAACAGAAACAAAAATTCATGTTATCAAAGTCATTTGTTAAGTTGGTCTCTTAAAGAAATCAAATTTGTTTTTTACCTACCTTCTACTAATTTTCAACTTGTGAGTGACATTTGTTATAAAAGTGTTATTTTAAGCTAATGAAATTTGTATAGAGGAAAAGTGTTCCTAAACATTTCATTTGGAATTAAGTACAAAATTTATACTCAGGCTGTAAAAATCACAGGTAATGGCTCAGATATTTTGTTGCTCGTGGAAGTGCTTATTTTTCCTTACAAGATTATTTCTTTTTCCATGTGCTTTGTTATTATTAGTTTTAACATTAAAAATTATTAAAAAGGATTTTTTTTTTTCCTCATCAGAAAGCAAATTTTAGCATCCCAGTACAGTCTAAATGTTTATTATTCTCCCTTTTAACAACTGTAGTGTTCTGCAGTGAACACCATGACATTAAGTAGCCAGTTTAGGTGATTTTATTCCTTCAAAATTTAAATAATCTCCTCAGACAGTTATTTTAAAGCTATTTTATGTTCTACAAATAGTTGGCCATTTTATCTGGCACATGTAGAAGCAAAACACATCAGAATGATTTGTTCAGTTCTGAGCAGTATCATCATTGTCCAGTTTTGCTTTTGTTAGACAAAACACTAAATACAGATAAATCACTGCTTCTCCTTGTAGGCTCTGAATGTCAGCAAGCCAATTTCAGAATCAAGATGAGCTATGTGTAGGTTTGACTAATTCTAAAGGCTTAATGTTTCTTGTATGGTTTGATGAAGTCTAGCTTGTAATTCACAGCTGGGTGCTGCTTTTCTACATACTTTCACGTGACACTGCCTTGTGAAAATGTTGGATAACACACATTTACTGTACAGTTTATTCCTGACCTTTCCTACATTCATGGGATCATCACAATCTTCCATATTAATATCATACCTGAGCAAATGGAGTTTCTGAATGACAGGTTCATACCATCCCAGTTTGTCAGAATTATCAGAAGTACAAAGAATTTTTGTGGGTGTTTTTCACAGAACTTTATAATGCCAGGTGTCTGGAATTTCTTCAGAAATAATTTTTGCATTACCTCAGAGTAAAGTGCAGTTTGTGTGGCATAATACTTGGTGACTTGAGAGTTTGGTATTTGCCACTGTATGGAATAATGGTCTCTAGAGCAAATTTAAACATATTATATGCTCATCAGAATGAAAAAAAAATGCCCAGTTTCATTTTAAGCTCTTCATTCCTTAAGGAAATTCTCAAAATAATCAGGTACTATGGTAGTCATTGCCTGCCAGCTTTTTAATATCTTTTCCTTAATTCCACTTTGGATACCCAACAGCTTATTCAGAATACTTTTGTATCCAGAGACTCTTTTACAATATTGAGTTAATCTTTATCTCCAGTCAGTTACATTTTGTATTTGATCTTCCATGCTTTATGAAATAAATTCCCTTTAAACTTCCCCTAAAACTTTGATTCTAACTGAGCCCATCCATTGATTACAAGGGCCTAGTCACTACCTGTGACTCCATCCTCTATTTTTAGTTTACATTTTCTGGGTTGTAAAATAAGCATGTAGACCATTAAAAATCACTTTTGTTGTTGTTTTCATGTCTCCTAAGGTATATCTAGAGAATGCAAGGTTACAAAAGTGTCTTAGACATCACAGAACAAGACGATTATTCTACCTGGTCCTGTGCTGCAAGGGGATCTCCATGTGGCATCACATTTGAGCTAGTTAATGTTGCCCTTCCTCCAGGCTGACTGGTGTTGTTATGATGTTGCTGCTTACGCTCCAAATGAGATAGACTTGGCATTCAGTTCATGCTTTGCCACCTTATGTTTTGCACCATGTGAGTAGAGTTTCAGGTAAAATAAAAATATTTTGAAATTTGGAACTTAACTCTATACAACTGATAGAGGGGATAGAGGATAGAGGAGAGGTGCATTTTTGGAGACAAAAACAAGTTTAAAGCACCAGCAATAATGATTTTATATATTACTATTGCATATTTATTTCCGTATTTATACATATATAAGATACAGAAAAACTTTTTCCCACACTTCTCATTTTCTGATTTATTTTTAATCTCAGTGCTGTAATTCATTTTGTCAGTGAATTTATACTAAAATTGTATCTCACATTCTTCCTCCTTTACTTTGCTTTATTATTCTTCTTGTTTACTGAATACTTTCAGGTAATTTGAATCCTTCCCCAGATAATCCTGATCTTTCATCTTCTCTCACACTGCTTCAACAAACAGTCATTTTCTCTCTCTTTCTCTCTTTATTGTATTTTATTTTTTTACTATTTTATTATTATTATTACTATTTTTTTTACTGCTAATTTTAATCTATATTTTGAGCCCAGGAAAGATTTCCCCTGAGTAGCAGTAAAAATGGTATTATGAATATTCATAGATTGCTGTAATCTTTGAGTTTTAAAATAGAACTGACTATTGTCATACCAATGCTTATTCTCTTTGTTATAAAATATTCAATTGTGCCTATAGTTGATCTTAAATATCCAGGGGACTTAGCTCTATTTTTTAAATTCTTTTGCAAGACTAATTTATTAATTATTACTTACCACAAGAAGACTTTTGCAATTTAATGCTTTAATGTCCTTTTTCTTCTTTGAGATTTTGAGGTAGATGATATCCTAGTGGGGAAAAAAAAAAAAAATTGATCTTTTTGTGAAGCAGAACCAGAATAGCTATTTGTTGCTTAATTCACGTGGCAATTTTGCTCATCAATTTCTAACACCATCAACAAACAGAATTAATGTCTTTCCAGGCTTTTCTGTCTTTTTAATCTCTCATTTCCAAGGATTAATCTGGGCAGACTGTTTCCTGCATCTTCATCCAAACGTTTGATTTTCTGTTTCTAAAACTGTACACAACTTTCATATTTAAATAATGGATTCAACTGTACAGGTCACAAATTACTGCTTAAACAATTCTGACTAACTTTTTCTCCTTTGCTTTCTTCCTCTTCATCCGTACATGCATTACTCATCTTTGCTTAGAATAATATGGAGTAGAATAGAATAGAACAGAACAGCTGGATGGGTTCTACAAAGATCATTTAGACCAACTACTTAACCAACTCAGGACTAAAATAAAGCTATCATTGTGCATTATTATCAACAGTTCAAAATGACATCATACAAACATTTTTTTGGAAATTGATGGACATGGGACATCAACCACCTCCCTAGGAAGTCTGTTCTGATATCTGGCCACCCTCATGGTAAAGGAAGTTGTTACAATGTCCAGTCTGAACCTCCGCAGTTGAAGCTTTGCGTTGACCCCATGCATCCTTTGAATGTGGAGGAAGAGATTGATACCTCCCTCTGCACATTTCTTCAAGAAGCTGAAGAAAGAATTGAGATCACCTCTCAGCCTTCCTTCCTCCAGACTGGACAAGTGTCTTTGTTCTCTCCTCATAAGATGTGTCTTTGAGCCCTTTTTGAGTTGCAAGCTATGAATTATTAGATAATGGGAATCTTTTGCATTAGACATTTTATACATGTATATATATTTTATACACATATAGACACTTAATAGAAATCAAACACTCTCAAAGTTCTTACAGGAAGGAAGGCAGTAAATAAATAGACTTGTAAGGAATGAGGTAAATAAAATAATACTGATTGTCTGTATTTAACGTAACATAGAGCAATACTGTACAGTCAGTCTACCACTGCTATTAGTTGCTGTTTGATTTTTCCATAAGTTTTGGAAATACTTCATGTCCTTACATAGTGCTGTATACTTTCAGAGGTACTGTATTTCCCATATCTAGAGACATTTTAATTGCTTAAATGCTAACATCAAGTATTATTTGCGATTTGTTCTTTTTCTTCTCTAGGTGCAGAACTCCTGGAATGGCTATATTTACCATGAGAGTGTACAAAGTGCAGTTCACTTTGTAAGAGTGCAGTATTCATACAGACTATCTTTGGAAAACTTGTGATTTTACAATACTGCCTTTTCTCCAAAACATATTCTTATGCCTGTCTGCCACCAGTTCTGCTCTTGGGACACTGAGCTGGCTGTAGCTCATGCCGGTGTAGTAACCCGCAGTTCAAATGTGTCAAGGAAAGACATTTCAAGCACCCTGCCTAACAGGTAGAAATATCTTTTCAATTGAAGTTGGACTAGACAGAGAATGACTCAGAAAAGGGCAAAGTAATGAGCCCATGGTAGAAAGAGTTATTGTAACCACTGGAATGAATAGTGACTGCAGCAGAAAAAAGAAGCAACAGTGCAAAGTTCTGTGAAGCTAACAAGCAAAAAATGTGTAATATTGTTTTATCAAGGCAAATAATGCGGATATACAGCAAGGATTCCCATGCTCACACTAAACATCATGAGCAATAATATCTGATTCCTCTAGGCAAACTGGAGACAAATGTTAATGAAAGCTATTATATTTCTGAAATAAAAATCACTATTTGGGATGGAAATAATTTATGGCTACAGTTCGCAGATTTGCTTGATTATATTTTCTATCGCTGGCAAGATTTATCTTCTTACAAAATTAAAACTACAAAACCAAATTTTAGCCATCAGGGCAGGAAAACTACCATACACCTGTGGAAAGGTAGAAAGGAAACTCGAGGTGCAGAGGGAAAATTTTTGCCCACAGATTTATTCAATTACACGACCTTTTCTTTCAGTATCAATGTGAATCTGCAAAACATCACTGTTTTTATACAGACCATATAATCTTTCACATCTCTCCTATTGTAAAGTTTAGATGATACCTCCACACTGAATACAATTTCTTGTATTATACTGAGTCAAGAAAATTGATATCAGAATGGAGAGAATGATGGGGAATCTGAAGGCTATAATGAAGTGTTTTTATTATTATTATTTTTAAGTTCCCTAAAGAGAACAGTTCTCAGTTCTCAGAACAGAGAAAGAGAAAAACAAACAAAAAATTGAGAAAAAATATCACTGCTAAAAACAAAAACAACAACAAAAAAAGCAAAACAAACAAAAAAAGGAAATACTCCCCATGATGCACAATGGAAGTGAAATTCATCAGGCTATAATATACCAGTAATGCTACATGGTACACTGGAAGCCAAATCTGTCTTCTTATATTGAGCTGGTGAGCTATTAATTGCATAAGGGCAGATAAAGATTTGGTATCTTTGCAAATTATGACTGTTGAAATCATATGAGATATAATTACTGCAATTTAATGTATATATATGTTATATCTGAATAACTGAAAATATATGCATTGAAGAAGATATTAAACTCAAATAATATACACAATACTTAATTTATTTGAATGTAAATGATCTCAATTTTTATAAACCAAGTAAAGTGAAGGAAGAAATAAAACTAGTTAGGAACTAATTTTCCGTTCTCTGAAGAATAACACTTGTACTTATTTAGATCTTTTGAGATGTTATGGAAAGCTAAAATTTTGAATTTTCTCATGGCATTTGATATGGAATTTCTTTTATTTATCTATCTATTTGTTTGTTTGTTTATTTATACTTGAGCAGCAATCATTTTTTTGCAGACATTTTCTTTGACAAGATTTTACATTTTTGTATGAATAATAATAGTTATGTAAGATAGTAGATTATTTTATATGTTTGTTTATCTCATGTTAATAGATACATGATTTTATTCCTAAATTGCATTTTAGGTATAGTTTAAAATAATGGATACAAAAGTATTTATGTCAGAAATACAGAAATCAGCACACTTGCCTTAATTCAGGTAATCCTTGAATGCACAGTTAAAGTGATCACTAAAACAATATAGTTTTGACTGTTTTTGCACTGAATAGGATGGCATTGTTAAGACAGAGGTGTCAGTGAACAACATTGTCAATCCATTTCAAGACTATGTCTACAGAACTATATAATCTGTAAACAGATAAACAAGTTCATTGGTACCAGAAACCTAAATGATTTCATTCAGAAGCACATGAGGGGAGAACATATTATCTGTCTCCAAACTAAACAATGAGAGTGACAGTGCCTGGAGATGAGCCATATCACACAGAGGTGATGTATGGCATCTTCTGAAGCTTTGACAGCTGTTTCCAGGTGAACTGTTCAACCACAACCCACGCCGTAGCACAGTGGATGCAGTAAATTGTAGAGCGCTGTATCTTTATTTCCACCTACTTACAGAAAGATATTTATGAGTTTATTCTAAAAGGCAGAAAACCGGCTTAATTTAAGGAGTATGATTTTAACAGGTACATGATACAGTTATCTTTTCTGGCTGGCAAACCAAAAAGGGTGCTATAAGCTTCTGTCTGTAAACATTATAACAGAAATAGGGAAAGCTTTGATATTGTAACTTAAGATTACACTGAAGACAAATTCTTTGAAACCGAAGTCACAGCTGGAGGCTTTCTCAAACAGAAGTGTAAAAAGGCAGTAGTTAAACTCCTAGATTTTTTGCTTGTTTGTTTCATTCCTCGTTTCTTTTTGATTTGTAGAACAAACCATTCAATAAAATAACTTTCAAGTCTTATGTTTGTGTAAATCATGACATATCCTAGAACCTAAAAGAAACCTACATAATACATTAAGACCAAGCATCCTTGAATTTCTATCAAAAATAACTATTATCAATAACTTAGGTTACACTCTTTGCTTTGCTAAAATGGATTTTAATTAGGTTGGGGTAAAAGCAATTAATTTGGTGTGTGAGTCTCACACATAAATACTGCTATTTTAGAAGCAGTGTGCTCTTCCATACAAATCATTCAGTAGCTCTTCTTGTGACCTCAAACCAATATCAGTTTCATATATACACAACATCAAAATTCTTCTTTACTTCAGGTGGATTTTTCTGTTATCACTGCTCCCAGAGTTGCCAGTTAAACTGGGTAAACATTATAGCTTTTCTTATTTATAAATCAGTTGATAAGGGAGATATAAAAACTGCTATCTATAAATCGCACATGTTTGCAAGGCACATAAAAAAAAAATAAAAGTCATCGAGAATATTTATAAGTAATTACAGTGGTTTGGGATTATTTATTTATTGTACAACCAAAATGTGCAGAATTTTTTTGTTTAGTAATTATGAGTCTGCAAAGGCAATATCCAGACTATATGTAAATAATAAAGATCTTTGTAAAATCTCTTTCATTCCTCATTCTTCTGCTTCTAGGTAGCCAGGATTTAACAAAATGTTAAGTGTATTTATTAATTAAATGAAATGTCTCCTTTTTTTTTTTTTTTTTTTTTTTTTTTTTTTTCCAAAATGGCAAAAGTTATTAATTCTGTATTCATTTCTGATAATCTTCTGTTTCTTTCATCGATGTAATCTTCTTCCATTCATTCTTCCATCTTGATGTAATACCTAACATTTGTTGAAACAAATTCACCCTGGAATGGGGCTAAATATTTCATAAGCTTGATTTAATTGCTGTCATATCCAATAGATTCTCTACTCAGGGGACACTCTTTTTATAGCAACCCAATCAGATATTTTACTGTCGATAAAACCTTTTTTAATATCATAAAGCTAGATTTTAAGGGTAAAGGAACCGGTACAATTTTTATCCTGTTGTTGGTTAATTTCAAATCTGCAATACTTATTCCTCATATATATCTTAGATTCAT
Organism: Lagopus leucura; assembly: GCF_019238085.1. NCBI lineage: Eukaryota > Metazoa > Chordata > Aves > Galliformes > Phasianidae > Lagopus > Lagopus leucura. The sequence goes on from NW_024962254.1 coordinate 9,588,541, forward strand.
TTCAGGCTTAACAAAGAAAACAATGGTCAAGAAATATATACATACTTAACTATCTTTTTTTGCATGTTAACCACTTTTATCTACTCTGCTTTGGACAATTATATTTTCCATGCATATTTTCAACATAGGTATTTGAGGGAAAAAAAAAGAGGAGAGGAGAG